>NC_068985.1:54706385-54723451 GCF_001194135.2 Octopus bimaculoides | reverse complement strand
ATGATATATATATATATATATATATATAAAATGTATGATATATATATATATATATATATATAAAATGTATGATATATATATGTATATTATATATATGTATATTGTATATAATATCATCATCATCATCATCGTTTAACGTCTGCCTTCCATGCTAGCATGGGTTAGACGATTTGACTGAGGACTGGCGAACCAGATGGCTACACCAGGCTCCACAATCTGATTTGGCAGAGTTTCTACAGCTGGATGCCCTTCCTAACGCCAACCACTCCGAGAGTATAGCGGGTGCTTTTACGTGCCACCGGCACGAATGGTGTTTAAGTGTGTGTATTTATATATCATCATCATTATTATCTTTACATCTGCTTTCCATGCTGGTATGTGTTGAACATTTAGGCAGGATCAAACAGGTTGATGAACCATGTCTGACTCCATATTTCAATTTTAGCATGATTTCCACTGTTGGCTGCCCTTCCTAATGCCAACCATTTTACAGAGTGTAGTGGGTGCTTTTTTTTAGTAGCACCGACTCTAGTGAGGTCACCTTGTATCTTGCAAGACTAAAAATCCCCCTTAAAAGAGAGGAAGACTAGGATATGGGGTGATTGCTTTATGTGAAGTGTTGAAAGATTAATGTATGATGGGAGGAGCAGCGACAAGTTTATTTTGGGGGTAGGCATAGCTGGAGTGGAGGCACAATGGCCCAGTGGTTAGGGCAGCGGACTCATGGTCATAGGATTGTGGTTTCGATTCCCAGACCGGGCGTTGTGAGTGTTTATTGAGCGAAAACACCTAAAGCTCCACGAGGCTCCGGCAGGGGATGGTGGCAAACTCTGCTGTACTCTTTCACCACAACTTTCTCTCACTCTTACTTCCTGTTTCTATTGTGCCTGTAATTCAAAGGGTCAGCCTTGTCAGACTGTGTCACGCTGAATATCCCCGAGAACTACATTGAGGGTACACGTGTCTGTGGAGTGCTCAGCCACTTGCACGTTAATTTCACAAGCAGGCTGTTCCGTTGATCGGATCGACTGGAACCCTCGACGTCGTAAGTGATGGAGTGCCAACAACAGGCATAGCTGGAATGAAGCCACGAAAAAATATTAATGTGGTGGTGATGGAGTAGCAAAATATACCTCAAGATGATATACATGTCCAAGAAGGTAAATGGAAGAAAGTATGGAAATAAGAGACTCACTAGGGGTGGGTAAAGTTGCAAGAGCATAAGAAGCGAATGAGAGATGGAGGTGGCCACATGTATATAGGAAGTGAATGGGGGAAAAGGAGTGCAGGAGATCAGTGGTAAATAAACATTGGGTTACCTTAAGAACGATAGGTGAATATCAATTGGGAGTAGGCAAGAGGAGAGGGAGTCATGACTGGCAGTACAGAAATGGTGATATGAAATGGATTGCAGTAATTGGTTCTAATTTCATTACTTACAACTGCAAAATAATATAGTAGATAGAGTGATAGGGAGATGAGGAGTGGGGTTAAAGGCTGCCAAGAGTGTGGTAAAGATGGGTAGGTATAGGAGTGACAGTGTGCTTGAGGAAGGGGGAGAAAAATTTAACTGTAGACTTAAGGACACAGGTGAGGGATACAATTATGTGCGTAATGTGCATGTACTTGTTTCCACAACCTTAGTTTTGTACATATGCATTATGCTTTCAGAACTACAATCAAGCTATGGTAGCATAGCTGGTAGGGTCTTCTCAAGCACCACATATCATCAATCATCTTTGGCTGTTGAAATAATGATGCTCAACATCCTGAACTAGGCTTTCACCACCTCATCTCATACTTTCGTGGATCACCCTCTTCTGTAGATTCCTCTTCCTTATACAACTATCTGTAGCCAAATGCATTTCATGGCCAAACTAATGTAGTCTACTCTCTTGTGCACTTGATTTAATTCCTCTTTTGCCCAGTTTTTCTCTCCACACATTTGTACTTTGTTATTCATGTACACTGACATTGCACATCCAGCAGAGCATGCTTGTTTCATTTCTTTCAAATTTTTGCAGGTTCTCTGCATTTAGGATGATAAATTGAAGGGGACTGAGCGCTGAGACCTGGTGAATTCCCTTAAATTTGTTGTTGTACTCATTGCTTGCCTTCACCATGCTGAAAGCACCCACTGCATATGGTTGTGTGGCTATCACAAACCATTCGTCTACTCTCAGCTTCCTCAGTGCGTACATGAGGGATTCTGTTAAAAGCTTTCTCTACGCTGACAAATGCTGGGTACAGTGGTTTATTCTTTGCCAAGTATTTGTGCAATTGTCTCACTAGGAAGATGGCATTTGTTGTACTTCTTCCTGGCACACAACCAAACTGCATCTCATCTTGGCTAACTAACTCTCTAATCAGTTAAACTATTATTCTCTCTCTAACTTTCATGACCTAGTCCAACAATGTGCTACTCCTGTAGTTTTCTCTCTCTAAGGCATCTCTTTTGCTCTTTTAGTAGTTGAACTATCAGAGAGTACCCAAAAGTAACTGGAAATGTTCTCTGTGGGATAAGCCCATTGTAGTTCGGGCTTCTGTTGCTAGAAGCCACTTGATGCAACCCTCAGGCATCAGTCAACCAACTGTTGTCAGATGACGTACTGCTATATGGTGTGTCTTTGCTTTGCAGTGCTTCTCCTTTGTTCGTCAATTTTTGCTATGGTTGAAGTGAAGGAACAGTGTGCTTCCATGAAATTCTGTTTTCTGTTGGGGAAAATGATGGCTGAAACAATTGTCATGCTTCGAACTGCTTACAAGGACGTTGCCATGAACAAAACACAAGTTTACGAGTGGTTCTTACACTTTAGGAATGGTCACTTGTTGCTAGAGGACCAACCTCCTGAACAAATGAAAACATCATGAAAATTCATGAACTGATCATGGAGGACCGTCACCGAACAATTGATGAGCTTGTTGATATGACTGGTGTACCCTGGAGCTCCTGTCAATGGATTTTGAGCGAGGAATTGCGAATGAAAAGAGTTGTAGCAAAATTTGTGCTTCACAAGCTCATGGAAGATAAAAAGCAGTCACAACTGAATGTATGTCATGAACTAAAAGAACAGCTGGAAGTTGATCCTGACCTTTTTTTTTGAAGGTCATCAATGGTGATGAAAGCTGGTGCTACAGAATTTATGGATGTGGAAGAGGTGAAGAAAAGAATGACGGAAGTTAAAAGGCATCAGTTCATAAGAGTTCCAGCACTCCTTCAAACGGAGGAAAATACGTCTGGACCAATGCATTGCTTCAAATGGAGAATACTTTGAAGGTATTAAGTGTAAACATGTAAAACTAAGTGAATAAGAGAACGTTGCAAAATTCTGGTTTCTTTTGGGTTCCTCCTCATATGTCACTGCTACACCAGTCATTGTGCAGTGAATCAAGCTGTATCCTACTCTGCCAAGCATTTTAAGCATCTCATCAGTAATTCCTGATAGACTAGGGGATTTTCCTGCCTTTGAAAGTCCACTTTTCCATGTTCATATGGGTTGGAAGGAATTTGTTGAGGTAGATTTTCTATTGCTGGTTGCCTTTCCTTTTGCTAACTCTCACCTGTTTCCATTGAAGGTGATATTTCACCATAGCCAGGCATGTTTTTCAAAAATATTGGAAATGAATTACACTGCTTCTACAACAGTGACATTTATTTACAAGGAGACACAAACATATAAACACACAATTTGGGGGCGGGGTCAGTTTTTTTTCTTTGAAATCTACTCACAAGGCTTTGGTAAACTGAAGTCTTTAGTAGAAGACACTAGTGGGACTGAACCTGAAACCATGTAGTTGAGAAGCAGGCTTCTTAACCACACAGTCATGTGTGTGTATTTGTATATGTCATCTTAACATTTTGCAAATACTTGAATTGTTAGTAATAAATATCAAAGTGAAATTATTTTAAAGTAGGTTTTAGAATAACAAGGAAATATTTACTGCAAGTTTGACATAATACTGAGATAATGGTTGAATAAACTGTTAGGTGAAACTTAGTCTTAGTCAATGTGAATTTTATGAATAAAATACTAAGTAAACAGTTCATATATATCTTAGCTGTGCTTTAGAGGTTTATGTGTCCTCATTTCTTTATCGCTGTCAGTAGCTGATTGAAATGAAATAAAAATAGTTGAGAAAGAAAGCACAGGTTTGTCATTGGTCTTGTAGACAAATGGACTAAAACTATTCGTTGGTGTAACCTGACTTACATAAACATTTTGCATACATTTGAATTATTAAATATAAATTTTGAGAAAATTGTTCATATGATAAAAGACCACTACTGGATGTGGGTTTCCTTGCTTGCTTGGTTGTTTTTGTTTCATTTCAGTCAGCATACCACCACCCATCCAGTTTATGATATGGTTCTTAATGTTTATGATGAATTCAAAAGTATGTCAAATATTTAGATGAGTCAAAACCAAATACAACAGTTAGTTTCACATATTTACCAAACAGTCAGGACTGACACATGAGAAAATGAAGGACTGTGTTGATGAAGTATTTGTGCAGACAATCTCGTTATCATGGCTGCTGGCTTTAATGGTCAAGTTGGGTAACACCATGATGACTATTCTAACATACATGGAGGTTATAGATGTTGTAGTAAAGGCATGTGGCTTAGTGGTTTAGGGCAGGGGTTTTCAAACTTTTTGACTTGCGGACCCCTTTATATTTCAGGCTTTACCTTATTTCAGGCTTTATATTTCAGGCTTTACCCTTATAAACGCTTATGAAATTTATACATAAATATTTGCTTAATATAACATATTTATTGACTTTTAGGCTATTATTTACCTGTTATTTCATGCGCTTACATTTACAAAACATGAGAAAAAAGATTTCGATTAAAAAACATATATAAAATCAAATTGCCCATAAAAAGTATTTGCTGTCCACAGACCCCCCTGTCTTGTCCTTGCGGACCACAGTTTGAAAACCCCTAGTTTAGGGGTATTTGGCTCACAATCTTAAGGTCATAAATTCAGTTCCCAGTGATGCTTTATTTCGTGTTGCTCCAGACCACTCAGCTGGCAAAAATTAGTAATACCTGTATTTCAAAAGGCCATCTTTGTCACATTCTGTGTCATGCTGAATCTCCCTGATAACTACATTAAGGGTACACATGCCCGTGGAGTGCTCAGCCACTTGTGTGTTAATTTCACAAGCAGGCTATTCCATTGGTTGGATCAACTGGAACCCTTGTCATTGTAACCGACAGAGTGCTGGTAATGTAGTTGTTGTACAATAAATAAGCAGGGATCGAGACTTGGAATTTTGTGATATTGATGACCTAACCATCTGCAATATAAACTTCAGAAGACCAGACATCTAGCCAGTTGATCATCTGACAATCAAATACACAAGCCAAATATATTACACGCTCTCCAGGAAATGGAATAAGTAACTAGTTGTAAATACTAAATTTTTCCTCACTGAAAATGTACTGCTCCATGTAAAGTGCTGTCATGCAGGAGACAGAGGAGGCAATTGACAGTAAGTTTATATGAGCCACAGATCAGATCTGTGGATAGAACTGGGTTCTAGACAAATGAAAGGTAAAATTCCACAGCAGAGAGAACTGTAAAACCTAAAAGACAGGCATGGGAATATTAAAAGAAAGTGAAATAAGGAATAATACCAAGTAGCTAGAAGAGATGACAGGAATCAGGTATACATAGGAAAATTTTCAAATCTTTATGATGAAACACTTGGAAGTGTGGATAACAAGGCTGTGTCAGTATGTATTAAGTCATTGCTATGGAAAAGTGCATACAAAATGATGGCAGTGTACTTGCCCTCTCTGATGCAGATATTTATCATGCTACCATCAGAAAAGTTGCCTTGTTTCTAGCAAGTTTTCTGAGTTCTCTCTACTCTGTGTTTCTGTTCACTGAAGGTAACATGACCAAGTGGTGGATAGCAGAGAGATTATGAAAGTTGGGGAAGGGCAATAGGATTGAGAATATGAGGGGTGACGTAATAATGAAACCATGACAGTGATAGGCAGCTACACATAAGTTGTTGGTAAGGAAATTGAAAAGAAGAATGTGATCAGCATGATAGAGGAAGAGAGTAATTGAAGAGAAATTACATGGCACCTTTCAAACAATCTATCAAATATCTCCTTGTTAATAAAACAAAGAACATACAGGACAAACACTGTTACTGAGCTCCTATCTTATTGCCAACACAACTGAAGCAAAGAAACTAGTCATCCCATTACTGAGACTAAACCATGTGGATTACTTTGCCATGAGATCTCGCATACTACTTAACACCCTTAACGACCACAAATTTAATCTCCTTTTGAACTCTAAATGCATGCTGATTACTCCTCTAAAGGTGAAGTAGGCATAATAAGTATATCCTCAGCACCATGAATTTTGGCTTCAGAAGGGCTTCTGGGTGAGCTCAAAGGAACTGCAGGCCATTATTATTAACAGGTTCTATGGAATTAAGAACAAAGTTGACTGCAAATTCACCCAGTTTGATATAGTGGATTTTTGTTCCAGATTCAAACCTCTTTTCTTAAAGGCCATGGACATTGAGAAGCAATTCATTATGATTAGCAATATCTTTGGAGAGCTATGATAGATCTGATGTCGATCTCATTGATTAATTTATCTGATATATCCTAAAAAAAAGCACCCAGCTCACTGCCCAGGTTTGTATAGAGACACTGTCCTGGCAATTTCAAGCAGTATGAAGTATGATGTCAGCGACAGGTTTATAAGTTTGACTTACTACCAATCTAACCACTGTCAACTTAAGATATCCTGACTAGTGCTATCTCTATAGAAAGCCTGATGAGGAGATCAAATATATTTGGTGAAATTCCAATCACTTTCCCACCCATTTATAATTAGAAACTTAGTTGTGAATGTTAGTAAAAGAATGTCCCATTTATACTCGGCTAGTTTTGAGCTGCATTCCATTACAAGGTTTTAGCGATAAGTTATTATTGTATGTGAAGGGTCTCCCACTCATACCTCCAAAGAGATTAGAAAGATAAAAATAACCAGGTTCAATCCTCAGTTCAACCTATAGCTTTATGAAGATAATCAAGAATTATTTTTAATTAGATGATAATCCCACAACATACTTAAGTACTACAAGCTTTTTATGCATATATTGTTAATGTTCGTTATTCTTGCCTAAATAGCATCACTTCCAATGTAGCCTGCTATAACAAGGAAAAGCACGCATCTTTGCACATTTTACACCAGGTACTCACCTGCTGCTACTAAAACCAATCTACTGATGGGATTCTTCCTTTCCAAAGCAGTGATCAGTAGGAACTCTCTTACCCTCACTTGACGATATCCTAAAGAATTAAAAAGAACACAATATCTCAAAGGAAGGTTCATTCAGCATGTTCTCCTTCAAATTTAGCATCAAGGAAATGTCCTTCTCTGTCCCATTTTATCTGGAGGGAAATAACCTACCCATCACGAATTAGAGTAATCTCATCACAGTCCCTCCTTATTCGCAACAACTGACTTTGTTTCTGTGAGAATGTGCACATATTGCCACAACTACAGAATGATTTCTGGAGTTTTTAAGTCTTCCATTTGTAGCTGTCTTTTTGTATGAGAGAGATGTATGACAATGTTTATGATGTTGGGCTCATGATCATAAGATTGTGGGTTCAATTCCTGATCTAGGTAGCACATTGCATTCTTGAGTAAGGTACATTTCACATTGCTCCAGATTACTCCATTAAAAATTAGTACCAGCTAAATACTGGTGCAGTTCTTTCCCCATCTATCTGTCACATTCTTGGTGTTTTGAAATTGTAAGAAGCCCTTCCTATAAATGTGTATATGTGTTTTCCATGCTTGTATGAGTCAGATGCAATTCACTGATGCAGTTTTCTATGGTCAGATGCCCTTCCTGTCACCAACCTCAGTGACATTTTTTCACAACTATCATATGATGGCAAGATGGCTGTGTGGTAAGAAGTTTGCTTCCCAACCACATGGTTCCAGATTCAGTCCCACTGCATGGCACTTTGGGCATGTCTTTAGTCTTGGGCTGACCAAAGCCTTGTGAGTGGATTTGGTTGAGGAAACTGAAAGACCATCATATATACATAGATATATAATACACTTGGTTGTAGTATGTATCTTTGTGTCTCTGTTTGTCTCCCATCACTGTTTGACAATTGGTGTTGGTGTGTTTACATCCCCCTAGCTTAGCAATTTGGTGAAAGAATAAATACTAGGCTTTGCAAAAAGAAAAGTACTAGGGTTGATTTGTTCAACTAAAATTCTTCAAGGTGGTACTCCAGAAAGGCCGTTGTCTAATGACTAAAACAAATAAAAAATAACACACACACACACACAAGTAATGTAGTTAGTGTCCAATCTTTTGTAAAAAGCTGTCTGAGCATGGAGAAGTATTACCTTGCTTGGAAACAGATGAGGTTGGTGACAAGAAGGGCATCTGACCATACTACATCAGTGTCTTTCACCTGACCCATGCAAACATGAAAAAGTAGACATTGAAATTATAATGGTGATGCTGATGTCACACTTCACATGGAAATTTTAAAAGAAAAGGTTTTCTGGTTACAAATTCAGGAAAAAAAGGCATACAAAATCCTATTGTTTGTTATATTAAACATACATGTATATAAGAAAATTTTGAATCACATGTTTTTCAATACTCTTAAGCATTTGTGTAAATTATCTGAAATTTTTTAAAATTATATTTTTAAAAATCCACAACATACTTAGTTACCTTTATGGGGCACAATTTAAGAACAAGTGTTTTAGGCTAGTATGGGTGGAACCTACATTCTTAAGAGACCTTTTACTGCAAAACTATACACTAGATTTGTGGCTGAAATAGGTGTAGCCAATTTGATAGTGGATTAGTGTCCCCTATAAAGTTGCAAGACCCAAATGAGATATATACCTCTGTGTTGTGTTATGAGGAGGAACAACAGGAGTGTATCAGCTTACATTCCCAGACATTACAGGATTTGATGGGGGCTAGAGGTGGTGGTGGTGGTTTTCTGAATTTCATATCAATAACCTTGAACTTTCTGATTGTGAAAACAAACAAGTATGAAAATGTCAGTGGCAGATAGCTTAGTGCATATCTGTGTGTGTATGGTATGTATGTACGTAAGCATCTATTGATCTGTCTGTCTCTCTGATATATATATATATATATATATATATATATATATATATATATCCTTTAATGTTCATTTTCTATGGTGCATAGGTTGGATTGTTTAAGAGGATCTTGTGAGTCAGGACACTGTGTTGAGTACCAGTGTCTGTTTCGGCATGGTTTCTATGGTTGGATGACCATCTGAATGCTAATCACTTTACAGTGTATACTGGGTGCTATTTTCATGGCACCAGCACTAGTGAGGTCATCAGGTAATTTGCAAGACAAAACCCCTTGATGTCCTGCCATTGAGGAGATACATGACTACTCCAGTTTGGAAGGAAGAAAGGAGGGAAGTGATGAGGTATCAGAGCATATCCTCAAGGTACAAGAAAGTGGATATAACAGAATAGGGTCAGAGGATTGTGGATGAGTGAATATGTAGGTTTGTAAGAATGTGAAAAGAGAGTGATATATGGTTAGAGATGAGGACAGAGGTGAATGGCAAACATAACTGGATGTGTGGCCAATGGTGAATCTTAGTTTTCTGGAAAGGAGAGGGCAAATAAAGTAAGGAATTCGCAGTACATAAAGATGGGGTAGAGAGCAACAGTATATAAAACCATAGCTAGCGGTGCAGGCGTGGCTGTGTGGTAAGAAAGTTGCTTCCCAACCACATGGTTCCAGATTCAGTCCCAGAGCGTGGCACCTTGGGCAAGTATCTTCTATTATAGTCTTGGGCCAACCAAAGCCTTGTGAATGGATTTGTGAGACAGAAACTGAAAGAAGCCCATTATATGTGTGTCTGTGTTTGTGCCTTGCCACTGCTTGACAACTGGTGTTGGTGTGTTTACACCCTTGTAACTGAGCAGTTCAGTAAAAGATTATTGAGAGAATAAGTACCAGTTATTAAAAAAAAAAACCCAAAAGCACTGAGTTTGATTCATTTGACTAAAAACTCTTCAAGCAAGTGAAAGAGATAAGATAAATATATGAAAAATAGGGAGATGATGTGTGTGTGTGTGTGGGGGGGGTTGCTGTGCAGTTAAGTTTGATTTGGAAATCGTGGTTTGAGGTTCAGCCTCACTGTGTGGGTACTATTAGTAGTTGTTCTCAACTATGGTAATAGGTTGACCAATACCTTGTGGATAAAATTTGCTAAATGAGAACTGGAAGAAAGCCATAACATATATATGTGTGTGTGTGTGTGTGAGTGAGTGTGTATTGTTTTTACATGTGTAGGTAGATTGTAAACAAAGAGGCACCTTTCCTTCAATGGTATCACTTTCTTAGAAACCTCCACAAAAGAATGTCTGGGTTGTGTGCTGTTGATTAGACTGAGAAATATTACTTTGCTTAGAAAAAGATGAAGCTTTGTTGACTGGAAGTGATTATTTGCCATTGAAAATCTGCTTCAGTGATATCTCATTTGGCCTAAGAGCAAGCATGGAAAAGTGGATGTTAAAATGATATTGATATATTATATATATGTTTGTGTGTGTGTGTGTATAAATATATATGCATAATATATATGTGTGTGCGTGTGTGTGTATATATATATATAAGTATTAATAGTAACATTGAGTATGGAGACTTGTACATCCACAAAATTAATTTTATTATAGACAGCATCTTACAATGACCCACACATTTCCACGGCATCTAAAACACAACTGAGAGCTAACACGGTATCCACCCGGATAATATATCCGTCCAAACTCACTTTCATAAGTGGAAGCAAGGATTAGAATCGAAGGATCTTAGAGTCAACTTAGCTAAAACCAAAGTCTTAATAAGTAGGAAAGCAGACAAACTACAAATCCCTTCAGATAGATGGCTCTGCTTGATCTGTAGAAAAGCATTGGTAGAAACTCCATAAGATGTACCCAGTGTAAGCTATGGACACATAAGAGGTGCAGCAATATCAAAGGAAGGCTAACTGGAAAGATAGTTTTTGTATGTGGCAAATGCTCAGGTGCTATAAAAAACTGAAAATGTGAAGAGAACAGCTGTCACATTCCAGGGAGAAAAACTAGAAGTAGTTGATAGCTTCCGTTACTTAGGGAACCAAGTCAGTAGCAGGGGTGGATGCTCTGAAAGTGTAGCTGCTAGAATAAGTATAGGCTGGACAGAGTTCAGATAGCTCCTACCTCTGCTGGTGACAAAGGGCCTCTTGCTCAGAGTAAAAGGTAGACTGTATGACGCATGTGTACGAACAGCTATGCTACATGGCAGTGAAACATAGGCCGTGATTGCTGAGGACATGCATAAGCTTGCAAGAAATGAAGCCAGTATGGTCTGCTGGATGTGTAATATCAGTGTGCATACACGACAGAGTGTAAGCGCCCTGAGAGAAAAGTTGAATTTAAGAAGCATCAGATGTGGTGTGCAAGAGAAATGACTGCGCTGATCTGGTCATGTGTTGCGAATGAATTAGGACAGCTGTGTGAAAAAGTGTCACACCTTAGCGGTTGAGGGAACCTGTGGAAGAGGTAGACCCAGGAATACCTGGGATGAGGTGGTAAAGCATGACCTTCGAACATTGGGCCTTACTGAGGCAATGACTAGTGACCGAGACCTTTGGAGATATACTGTGCTTGAGAAGACCCGACAAGCCAAGTGAGACCATAGCCCTTGGCCTATGTCAGTGGTTGTAACCAGCCCACATATGAATACCCCTCATTCATTGGACAGTCAACTTTGCTTGCAAAGACCTATTGAGGCAAGTGAAATCAAATCAAAATCGCTGACATGGCCGATGACAGTACTGCCTTATTGTCATTTGTGCCAGTAAAATGTTAAAAGCACATCCGAGCATGATTGTTGCTAGGGCCACGGATTGGCTCCCATGTCAGTGGCATGTAAAAAGCACCCACTACACTCTCAGAGTGGTTGGCGTTAGGAAGGACATCCAGTTGTAGAAACTTTGCCAGATCAGATTGAGCCTGGTGCAGCCTTCTGGCTCACCAGTCCTCAGTCAAACCGTCCAATCCATTGCCAGCATGGAAAGCGGACATTAAACGACAACAATGATGATATATATGTATATATGTGTGTGTATATATATATATATTAGCATAAAATTCCTCTTTCTGACTAAGAGCCATGCTCAAAATGTCGCACCTCATCTTTTGTCCACCTGAAACTGAGCATCAACCTAATACATTCATTGTGTACATCCTTTTGACTTTTGTTGTCTTTGTTTTTATTTTTTATTTACCTATATATGCGGTCTGATCAATAAGTATCCAGACTGTTGCTATAGTAATGAAGTTAAAGCACGCATAGTGAAGCCACTTGGCAAAGATTAACCTTGAACTCTGCTATGCATGTGCACTAAGTTTCAGCATTCTAGCTCACTTCCACTGTTTACAGCAGTGCTTGGAAGGAAGGTATGTAGCATATGATTGTTGCATTGACCATGAAAGAGAAAGTTGTCATGGCGATACCTGCTGAAAGGCCTACGCAAAGTTGCAGAAAGTGTATGGAGAGGAGTGTATGAGCTGCACACAGGCGTATGAGTGGTTCAGACGTTTCTAAGATGGCTGCAAAAATGTTGATATTGATGAATGTTCTGGGAGACCCACAACCAGCAGAATTGAGAAACACATTGCAGATGTGTGAGCAGCTGTGAGGGGAAATTGTGAAATCTCCATCAGTGAGTCGTTAAAGGATGTGTGGATTAGTTACAGTTCAGTTCAGTCCATTATCACTGAAGATTTAGATATAAGATGCATGTCTTGCCAAGTTTGTGCCAAAACTGATTTCAGCTGACCAAAATGATACTCGGGTTCGGTTTCACAAGATCTTGATTGTGTTGAGAATGATGAAAACTTTTTGGAAACTTTGCATAGGCCTCCGAGCAAGTATCGCCAAGCTTTTGGCAAAATTTGATGCAGATTCTCTGCTCAACTTCCCTGTCATGTTCAATGCGACAATCACACACTACACACCTTCCTTCCAAGCACTGCTGTAAACAGTGGAAGTGAGTTAGAACATTAATAGTTAGTGCGCATGCACAGCAGAATTCACGACTTCACTCTACGATTATCTCTAGGATTATCACCTAGTAGCTTTGTTACTATGGCAACAGTCCAGATACTTACTGATCAGACTACGTATATATTATTTAATAGACACAATACATGTTTTTATGTGCTACTAATAGTTTCTTGTGCTGAGAACATACCAAAGTTTTATAACACATTTGACATCTCGGTATAGTCATCAGGCACAGCCCACATGGCATATATGTGTGTGTATGTATGTATGTATATAAAGTAAACAGTTAGGTATTGGTCGATCCACCTGAGAGGTTAGCTGTAAAGAGATAAGGAAGGAGATGCTGAGTGACATGATTAGAACTTAAAAATCGTGCAAAAATAGGTATATTTGTGGAGATGTTGAGCATATCAAATTGGGTTAGAGGTAATGCTAAATATATCATCATCTTACTTCTATGTACTTGTGCTCACATGGTTTAGCCAGGTGCCACAATGATTTGCCACCCACTACTGTCTTCCATCATCTGACATACACACAAACTGGCCAACTGTTGTTGTATGTCTTCAAATGCAGTTGTATTTGTACTAGACTGTATTATCTCATTGTTTGATATGCTAGCATTATAGGGGCAGGCATGGCTGCATGGTAAGTAGCTTGCTTCCCAACTGCATGGTTTTTGGTTCAGTCCCACTGTGTAGCACCTTGAACAAGTGTCTTCTGCTATAGCCTCGGGCCAACCAAAATCTTGAGAGTGGATTTGGTAGATGGAAACTGAAAGAAGCTTGTTAGATATATATATGTTTGTGTCTGTGTTTGTCCTCCACCACTGCTTGACAACTGGTGTTTGTATGTTTACATCCCTGTAACTTAGCAGCTTCGCAAAAGGACTGATAGAATAAGTACTAAGCTCAAAAAAAGTAAGTCCTGGGTTTGAGTTGTTTCTAATAAAAACCCTTCAAGGCAGTGCCCCAGCATGGCCACAGTCAAATGTCTGCGGGTGGCACATAAAATACACCATTTTGAGCGTGACCGTTGCCAGTACTGCCTGACTGGCCTTCGTGCCGGTGGCACGTAAAAGCACCCACTACACTCTCGGAGTGGTTGGCATTAGGAAGGGCATCCAGCTGTAGAAACTCTGCCAAATCAGATTGGAGCCTGGTGTAGCCATCTGGTTTCACCAGTCCTCAGTCAAATTGTCCAACCCATACTAGCATGGAAAGCGGACGTTAAACGACGATGATGATGATGATATATATATACAGTGGGGGGGAAATAAATATTCCTACATGTCAAAATACTTTATTTAATTTCTAATGAACATAAATGGGATATACCAATAGTATATTTGCATACACATGCATAAACTAAGAATATGCAAAAGAAACTAATAAATTATAGTTACTAAGGAATTTATACTCAATTATAAATATTTACGGGTGAAAAAAGTATTCGTACATGACTGGGTTCTCCTGCTTGTGTGTCATGGTGCAGAGTCCTACTGCCAGACACAGGATGTTCCAGCAGCCAGCCTCTTGACCCAGGGCAACACTACCTCCTCCAGGTACTTGATGTAGGGTTCTGTGTTGAGTCTTAGGCTGTGAGGGAAGATGAATGGCTGCATAAAGTCTTGAAATATGGGGGTGACAAGATATTTGAACTCTTAAATATATTAAATATATTAATTAGCAAGTAAAAAGAAAAAAACACTCGTGTTTCAATGAGCATTTGGCTATAGATTGCTGTCTCAGCAAATCATGTCCAACCCATGCCAGCATATCAAAACTGTACTGATCATAGTGATGATGGTGATAATTAAATATGGGTGTAGGCATGGCTGTGTGGTAAGAAGCTTGTTTCCCAACCATGTGGTTCCATGTTCAGTACCACTGCATAGTAGAAGACACTTGGGCAAGTGTCTTCTATAGCCTTAGGCTGACCAACACCTTGTGAGTGGATTTGGTAGAGAGAAACTGAAAGAGAACCCCCACCCCCACAGCTTCAACTGGTGTTCTTGTGTTTACATCTCCATAACTTAGCAGTTTGGTAAAAGGCTTAAAAAAAAAGTCCTGGGGTCAATTTGTTCAACTAAAACCCTTCAAGGCAGTGTCCTAGCATGGCTGCAGTCAAATGACTGAATCAAGTAAAAGATATGTTCTTTTCTCTATGTGATGATTTAGCCTTCTAGAAGTAACAACAAAATCATCGTTCGTTTAACGTCCCCTTTCCATGCTAGCATGGGTTGGATGATTTGACTGACGACTGGTGAACCGGATGGCTACACCAGGCTCCAATCTGATTTGGCAGAGTTTCTACAGCTGGATGCCCTTCCTAACGCCGACCACTCTGAGAGTGTAGTGGGTGCTTTCACGTGCCACCGGCACGAAGGCCAGTCAGGTGGTACTGGCAATGGCCACGCTCAAAATGGTGTATTTTACGTGCCACCTGCACAAGAGCCAATCCAGCAGCACTGGCACGATCTCGCTCGAATGTCTTTACACATGCCATCGGCACAAGTGCCAGGAAGGCGACGCTGGGCACAGGTGCCATCACGATTTCGCTTTCGCTTGCCCCAACAGGTCTTTCGCTTTCGATCCTTCAAATTACACCCCATCATTGTAAAAATGGAGCAGCATATTAGACAATGTAGTTCTAGATCCCTTCAGAGAGATGGTCATAGTTAGAATATCTTTGGTTGTTTGTCAGTTTGATCAGGGCTGACCTGGTGTTAAATATCAACAATAATCTCTCTTAACCTCAGATAGGTGTGAGAGGCTAGATATGACCAGTTTGAATATAAAATGTGTAGAATATTTGGGCTGGATATGGCCGGTTTAAATGTTAAAGGGTAAATTGTCATGATTTTCTTCTTGCCTTTTAAAGTTATCAGCATTTTGATATCTTCTTTTCTATGTTTGCATGTGTTAGATGAGATTATGTTGAGGCAGAATATTTTACAGCCCAAGGGCCTTTCATGCTGCCAATCCTAACACACACTTACAATAAGCTTCTTCAGTTTCCATGTACCAATGTCACTCCCAAGGTATTGGTTGACTGATGGCTCTAGTGCAGGACACCAGCCAACAATGTCTACTAAGTAGGACCAAATTCTGAACCACATGATTCTGAAGCAAACTTTTTAACCACATCCAGGAAATCTTTTGTTTCACCACGGTGCACAAAATAGAACTATTATCCATGAGATTTAATTTCGTTTATTATCATTCTACAATTCCTTCTGTTTCTTTCCTATTATGTTATTTCAATAATACTTTGAACTTAACAATCATTTTATTTATTAATTTGCTATGTTAAAGCTTTCATACAATGTTTTTATAATTAATTCAAACAATTTTTTTTGTTTTTGCAATGGCTTTAACAATTTAATTCAGATAATGTTTTTGTTTTGTAATAAACCTCTTTATACATTAAATACTAATGCAAATATAATTTACTCATTGTTTTTAAAGGCAAAATATATTGATATATTAACTGTTTGTTTTTAGAAAACTATTTTATTAATGCAATCAGTCATTTGTAGCGGGGATTGGGGAATTGGTGCAGTTGGTCTTCTAACTGAACCAAGGAAGCTGTTTCCATTGACTTCTTTTAAAATTGCTGATATTATAGGTGTGGCTGTGTTATTTCTTTACTATCCACAAGGGGCTACACACGGAGGGGACAAACAAGGACAGACAAACGGATTAAGTCGATTATATCGACCCCAGTGCGTAACTAGTACTTATTTAATTGACCCCGAAAGAATGAAAGGCAAAGTCAACCTCGGTGGAATTTGAACTTAGAACGTAGCGGCAGATGAAATTCCACTAAGTATTTTGCCCGGCATGCTAATGTTTCTGCCAGCTCGCTGCCTTAGGTGTGGCTGTGTGGTAAGATGTTTACTTTGCAACCACATAGTTTTTGGTTCTGTCCTG
>NC_068985.1:54697462-54705819 GCF_001194135.2 Octopus bimaculoides | reverse complement strand
TTTTTTTTTTTTTTTTGTCACCATAATTCTATTGAAATACAGACTTTGTTTCAGATAGTTTTGAAAATAATGAAGAATATACTAAAATAACTTTGTTGCTATGAAACTGGTATTTAGAACATAAATTAGCATGAAATTCTAATGGAAGGTTTTTAATTAAGATCATTTTAAAACAATGGGGTTTGTATCATCAAACCAGGATTGGTTTCAGGTGGGTTGATGTGCTTTGCTTGTTTGACAGTAGGCTGCTAAATAGCAGCCTACCATCTCCATTGAAGCACTGGATGTTAAAACACTTGAAATATGCATTGTTGGGACATACCAGCAAATGGTTTTTACCCTATTTCACATATAGTCATGAATTGGTGATTCAGTTTGCACCCAGTTCAGTTCAGGTATGTGATGTTAATAAGGCACAAAAATGGCAAAACATTGGTGTCCATCACTCTTGAATGTGATTTGGAGTGAGTTGTCTTACTAGTCGACAAGTTTCAGGTGTTTTAACACTTGGAGCTTTAAAAGTCATCCCCACCATGCTAAAGCACAGTCTACTGGCAAACAAGCAAAGTGCATACACTGAGTATGTTGCTTCCCAGCCACATGATTCTGGGTTTAGTCCCACTGTGTGGCACCTTGAGCAAATGTCTTCTACTATAGCCTTGAGCCAGCCAAAGTCTTGTGAGTGGACTTGGTAAATGGAAACTGAAAGAAGCCCATCGTATATATGTATGTATGTATCTATGTGTGTGTGTCTTTGTGTTTGTCCCCACCATCACCACTTGACAACCGGCATTAGTGTCTTTACGCCCCCGTAACTTAGCAGTTCAGCCATAGAGATTGATAAAATAAGTACCAGGCTTAAGAAATAAGTCCTGGGGTTAATTTATTTGACTAAAACCTCTCCAACAGTGCTCCAGCATGACCACAATCAAATGACTGAAACAAATAAAAGAATGTCATCATCATTATTATTTAATGTCCATGTTCCATGCTGGCATGGGTTGGATGGTTTGATTGGATCCAAAGAGTTCAGTAAATGTATTGTGCTGCAGTGTCTGCTTTGGCATCGTTTCTGTAACACAAAGTATTTTGTAAAAGGTAATCAAGGTATATAAACAAGATACCTTAATAATACCTTGTTTGGAGGAGGCTATTTTACTGCTCCGTACAATCTGAAGTTTGAAGATTGTGTTCTATCATAGTGTCTGTTGGAGACAGAGAAGGATACATTGGCAGTAACATAAAGATATTCTCTTGTATCTGCAGAAGAAAGAAATTGCTAGTATTAGATTGTCAATGTAGTAATTGAAGGTTAAGGTTTAGAAGCTGACACAAATCATTCTAGAATACTCAAACACTGTCTTTATGCCAACTAGTTCAGAATATGAGAAGTTTTGTCAAGTGGCCAAGAGGAGTTTGTTTCTAACTTTTTGTGATACGAAAGAGCTTAATAATATAATTCAGAAGACTAAACTGAATGTTTAGATAAAAGCTTAGTTTATAAGTTTATATATATAAATATGTGCATACACACGCACACACAATGTACGTATATACATACATAGATAAATACATATACATACACATGTGCAGATATATATATATATATATATATATATATATATATATGCTCACAAACATACATATACAAACTCACATCTGCATACACACACACATGAGGGCAGCTGCATAAAGAACTGTTGATCTCTAATATGTAGAAAGAACCTGTGGAAGAAGAAGAGCCAGCAAGACAAGGGATGGAGTAGTGAGAAATGAACTTCCAATGTTGAGCCTCACAGAGGAGACGACAAAGGACTGAGGCAACTGGCAATATGCTGTGCTTGAGAAGACCCACCCAGCAAAGTAAAATCCATGTACCTCTCCCATAACCCACCCATGCTCACCATCACTGTTTTCCCCCTCTCCGCCATGCTCCTTCAATGTCCACCTACCTCCTGCACACAATATGCCCCTGTTAAATCCCTTCCCTTCCCCATCACTTCTAGCTCCCACTGTCTTTTTGAAATCCTGTGAACTCACCCAACTAGCCATCTTCTCCAATCCCCAGTTCCCTTCACTATATACACTACCCTGTAGCTTGAGTGTATGACTCCTACCCCCTCTCTGTCACACCTTCATCATCTTTCTCCTCTCTCCATCTGACAAAGCCATGTCTCTCTTTTAATGCAAGACACCTTTCTCTTTCTATTCCTCAGTACCTTAGTCAGGTGGGGTCTTGTCCTGCAAGTTACTTGGTGACCTCACTGCTGCTGGTGCCACTTAAAAAGCACACGGTACACTCTGTAAAATGGTTGGCATTAGGAAGGATGTCCAGCAGTAGAAGCCATGCCAAAACAGACAGCAGAGCTTAGTATAGTATTTTAACTTGCCAGTTCCTGCCAAACCATTCTACTTCCAAAATGGAAAACGGACATTAAATGATATCTTGGTATCATGTAATGGTTGTAAATGATGGTTGCCATCATACAAATTGGTAACAGCAATGTTCATTTCCAATCTTCCATGAAAGACATGTCTAGCAATGGAGAAATATTACCTTGCTTAGAAACAGCTGAGGGTTGGCAATAGGAAGAGCATCCAACCATAGAAAATTCTGCCTCAATGAATTCCATCTAACCCATGCAAGCATAGAAAAATGGACTTTAAAACAATGATCTCTCTCTTTCTCTCACACACACATTAAGACAATAGCATTTTGGCCAACAGCCAAGGAGGCAAGTTATTTCTCTTTCGCATTGTCCTGTCACCATCTTCTGTTCTTTCTCCTCCTCCTCTTCCGTTCTTCTTTCTGTCTTTTTCTTTCTTTCTTTTTAACGATAGCAGTGTGTATGGATTTAATTATCCAAAGACTGGGTGTTGTGAATTATCTGAAGAAATAGAAGCTGCCAGTTAGTCAGTGTAATGTAAATATAGACTTTAAAAAACATGGAAGAATTAGGGTTGAACTTAGAAAAAATAACTGAGGATTGTATAAACATGAATTAGGTTCCAGTTAGTGACCTCATCATATAAATAATTATTGCAGTTGGATTTGAAATGATGACATTATCTGACAAAGATTTTTTTTCCTTTTTTCTTTTTTCAAATTCCAACTTTAGTATGGTCAAACCATCCATGTATATGTATACGCTTGATCATCATAAATACCAAGAATACTCAGACTAAATCTGATGATTAGACATGTAAAGAAAAACGAAAGAAATCCTGTATTTTTTCCATAAACTTAACAAATTTAAAGTTTAAATATTGGCACTTTTTAAATGGGTAATTAATTTACTTTTTTAATGGTAGAACTTAAAGCAGATAATGCTATAAATAATAGCATTTAAATATTGGGTTGAAAAATTCTGTTGGATAGAAAAAAAGCAGAAAACTGTTTTCTATCCTAAGGCTTTTTTCAATCCAGTATTTAAATATTATTATCTAAAGCTTTTCCTACTTCAAGTTTTGTTATTAAAACTCATTTATTTGTTTCTCTCAACATTTCTCATTTTTTTTTATTTTATATTTTTTAATAGGTTGACATTTTCTCCTGATGTCATTATGAATACCAGATGTTACGAAGGCCTCCAGTTAAGGAAAGGCTTTTGGAAAAACTGAATCTACCCTCTGATCTATAATTGTGACAGCTTTTTAAATCTACTTCAACCAGCACACAAATGTATCTGAATTTTTGTTCTGTTTGGTTTATCTCTGGATAATCTGATAATACGCAAGAAACTAGACTCCAGTTAGCCATGGCTGAATCTAGTTTAATAATTAGTTCCAGTGACTGTGATGTGGACAATAAAAAAAGCAATAATCACTTTAGCAATGATGACAAATTTCATGACTCCAGTCAGACTAATCCAGATAACCATGTTGCAGAGAAAACACAAGATTATACAACAAAAGACAATGCCAGTTCTTCTAAAATTCCAACTCATTTGGCAATTATGGAGGAAAATAATTCTCATGAACCAGATTTATCTTTACCTTCATTGAAAAAAGATGACAGTGGCGTTGACTTTGAAAAATCTCCGGCAAGCACAAGTGCACAAGAAGGACCAATTCTATCAGATTGTAGTGAAAGTGTCAGTGAATCACTCACAGACAGTGCTGCTTGCTCCTATACGAATTCGGTCGGTGATATAAAATGTGATGGCAAGTCAAAAACCTCTGTGTCGGACGAAGAAGATTTACCGTCTTTGGATGTACAGGATTCTGAACTGAATGATAAAGAAGACTCATGTAAATTACCATGTAATGCTGAGAAAATGGATTTAGATTCTGTAAATACCGAGGACATCAATTCTGAAAGTGTGGAGAAAGAAAAGCTAAAACCCAACCTACATTCACCTGTTAATAGTGATGATGGTGGCAAAGCTGAGATGGATTATGAAGATCTCGATGACAATGTTGAGGATGATGATGATAAAAACGAAGAGACGGGCAGTAAAAAGCTTTCTTCTTCTTCATCTTCTTCGTCTTCTTCATCTGAGGAAGATGAGGAAGAGGATGTTGATGATGAAGAGGATGAAGATGAGGATGAAAGTGACATGGACTATGATTCTGATAAAATACCAAAACATAGTTGGAAAGCAATATATGATCTCCGCTCACGGGAGTTTGGACATTCAACAAAAACTCCTCCAAGTATTTTTAGAGAAAAGGTTAATTCTAGTTTACAAATGGTGCAACGCTTAACCCTGCAATACAAAATGGAATACCATAATGGCTGTGTGAATGCTCTTAATTTTAACCGAATTGGTGAGTATTTGAATATTAATTTATTGGCATTGTTTATTGTTCTTTTTTTTCCTATCCTGATACAAATTAAACAGAACACATCCACAGACCTTGTGCCAAGGTCTGTAGATGTTATATATATTGACATATATAATAAATGTTTAAACACACCTGTAATAAAACCTAAACACACCTATTTTTACTGAGATGATTGTTTTAATTGCTGAAGATTGAAAACAATCGTAATTTGTTTCTAGAACACTGACTTATTAATTTGGGTTTTCTTTGCAAAACTCGATGGGTCTTATCTGAACTTAGTTGACAGCAGCCAGTTGTAGTTTTGAAGAGGAAGGCTAGTCTTTGGAATGCAGTTTTTGCTATGCTAAGGTCATTTCACTTTATTTCATTATCATCATTTAATGTCTGCTTTTTCATGCTCACACAGATCAATCAGAATCTGTTGAGGTAGATTTTCTACAGTTAGATACCCTTCTTGTCACCAACCCTCACCTTTTTCTAGACAAGGTAATATTTCTCCATGGCCAGACATGTTCTTCACAGAAGACTGAAAATAAACAACACTGCTCATATGACAGTGATGCTCATTTACAGCCATCACATGATGTCAAGACAACTGTATGCACACACATTTATATATGATAGGATTCTTCCAGTTTCTATGTACTTTGGTTGGCCTAGGGTTATAGTGGAAGACACTTGGCCAAGGTGCTGTATAGTGGGACTGAACCTGAAACCATATGATTCGGAAGCAAGCTTCACAGCTACACCTGTGCCCATTTATGTCATTAATTAAATATTAGGAAAACATGAGTATCACAATGTCTTGTTTAACTCACTTGTGGCTATACAAAAAAAAGAAAACAATACCGTTCTTACAGATTACCATGGGATGAAACCAGTTGGCAGTCTTAGTCTATGATATCAGATATTCAGTTGTGATAATTTCATTTCATTGACATTTTTAACTTCCTTAAATGAAAAAAATTAAGATTTTTCACCATTTACATCTGTTTGTATAGATGGCTTGGCTTATTTGTTAAAGCTGTTGTTTTAACTGGTAAAAATGTCCTTCCAAATTACTAACCACTTCCCTGTGAAGTAGAAGTAGAGCTTGTTGTTTGTTCAGTCTGGTAAACTGGAGCAAGCAGTCATATACCTGGTTTGAAGTCACAATGCAATGACACACACTGGTAAAATATGAACTTTGTGGTCCTTGTGTCTTTGTAAGCAACAATTATTGTTGTGGAGATTATTATTATTATTCATATACACCAGATAATACATAGTTCGAAACATTGTGAATAAGTAAGCATTGTATTTGACAGAATAACCTGAATACTAAAGGGTTAATAGGATAAAAGAACTATTCAAACTAAACCCTGACTTAATAAAATTCTCAATGACAATTTCCTCGGCAGCTTTGTTTGGTAGTAACTCATATTAATACAATCATAACCATTTTTAACATCCTCTTTTCCATGCTTGCATGGGTTTGGACAGAGTTTATTGAGGCAGATTTTCCACAACTAGATCACCAACCTACATCTGTTTCCAAGCAAGGTAATATTTCTCCATGCCCAGACACAATCTCACAGAATACTAGAAATGAATGACAGTGACACTCATTTACAACTATCCCTCAGTGTCTAGATAAGGAAGCACATACAACAGGCTTCTTTCAGTTTCCATCTACAAAGGCTTTGATTGGTCTGGGGCTATAGTAAAAGATACTTGCTCAAGATGCCACACAGCGGGACTGAACCCATAACCATGTGGTTGGAAGCAAGCTTCTTAAATCCTCAATCACATGTGCTTCTATATGATTTCAAAATCCTTCCTAAATGCATAAATCATCTTGATGTTATTAGTAAAGTAAAATAAGGTGAAGCACAACCTTCGAATGTTGGGCCTCAGGGAGGTGTTGATGAGTGACCGAGACCATTGGAGATATGCTGTGCTTGAGAAGACCTGGCAAGCCAAGTGAGACTGTAACTGTGACCTATGCTAGTGCAGCATAAATGTCCCATTTAAGAGTACCCTTCAATACTGGGCAATAAACTGTGCTTGCAAAGACCTGTTGAGTCAAGTGAAGTCATTGTTGTGCCTGACTGGCACATAAAAAGCACCATTTGAGCATGGTTGATGCCAGTGCTGCATGACTGGTCCCATGCCGGTGGCATGTGAAAAGCACCATTCAAGAGTGGTCATTGCCAGTGCCACTTGACTGGCTCCCGTGTCAGTGACATGTAAAAAGCACCATTCAAGTGTAGTCAATGCCATTGCTGCCTGACTGGTCCCGTGCCATGTAGAAAGCACCGTTCAAGTGTGGTTGTTGCCAGTGCCACCTGACTGGCTCCCATGCCAGTGGCATGTAAAAAGCACCATCCGAGCATGGTCAATGCCAATGCCGTCTGACTGGTCCCGTGCCGCTGACATATAGAAAGCATTGTTTGAGCATGGCTGTTGCCAGTACCGCCTGACTGGCTTCCCTGCCAGTGGCACATAAAAAGCAGCATTCAAGAATGGTCATTGCCAGTGTCGCCTGACTGGCTCCTGTGCTGGTGGCATGTAAAATGTACTATTTGAGCACGGGTCATTGTCAGTCTTGGTGGCACATAAAAAGCACCATTCGAGCGTGGTCGTTGCCAGTGCTGCCTGACTGGCACATAAAAAGCACCCACTACACTCTTGGAGTGGTTGGAAGGGCATCCAGCTGTAGAAACTTTGCCAGATCAGATTGGAGCCTGGTACAGCCTTCTGGCTTGCTAGTCCTCAGTCAAACTGTCCAACCCATGCCAGCATGGAAAGTGGATGTTAAACGACGGCGATGAGGATGACACAACAGATTAGACTGTTGGAAAAGAAAAATTTGTAACATCAGGTTACAACAAATAACCTTAGATGCCAAGAACCATTATTATTATTATTACCCTGCATGCATAAGTGAAAGCAGGGTATTTGTAATCACTCGTCTTTGTCTGTGTGCTTGCAAAATTACTGGAAAATGCCTGAGCAGATTTTCACCAAATTTGGTAGAAATACTCATTGGGTGAGTGGCTCAACATGATGGAAATTCGGTTTGATTATCTTCAAATTTACATAAATACATACATAAGTTGATTTCTTATAAATACCTATAATGGTGATACTAAAGGAAAAAAGAAGAAAATTATTATTTAAAAAAAAAATTTAACTTACAAATTTCCCAATAAACAAGTGGTCATATTTATATCCTACAACAAACTACAGTACATTTGATTCACCTGCCATCATTGAAAGACATTGAAAACACTCAAATTCTATGCAATATTTTCTATAAGTATTTCATTTTGTTCACTTTTTTTTTTTCATAACCATTATTATTATTTGAATAATCATTTAGTCACATGCAAATTTTACTCATATGCAAATTATATGTTGAACTTTCCAAAACAACAACTGGTATTTTAGAATTTCACTGTAAATCTATTGAATTAGAAAGTTTTTTTTTTTTTTTGAACACGCATAATTCTTCAGTAAAAAATTGAAGAAGAATCTTCATTTTATGTTATTTTAAAATTTTAATCCCAAATCCCGTAAAACAACAT
>NC_068985.1:54680778-54697387 GCF_001194135.2 Octopus bimaculoides | reverse complement strand
AAATTCAGGCCTTGTGTCTATAGTAGAAAGGATTATTATTACCTCCACCTTAGCAAATGCGGAGGTATTGTTTTCAGTCATGTTTGTTTGTTTGTTTTCCGTGGACAAAATATCTCAAGAACTGCTGGATGGATTCGGATGAAACTTTCAGGGATGTTTGGTCTCGTGACTGGCATGAACTTATTAGATTTGGGGATCAATCTGGTTCAGGATATGGATTCTGGATTAATTTTCCTGTTTTTTTTACTTAATTTTTTAGCGTGGTTGGATTCATTTTTAGTATTCTTGTTTGTGAGAGCAGTTGAGTTTATTTCAGATATTCACATTTTAAAAAATCATCTCTGGCTAATTGTTGAGAGGACATTAGTGTTGCTTTGGTAGAGGTTTGTGCTCACTGAGTGCTCTTATTAATATTATTTTGCAAAAAGGCATAGATTGGCAATGACTTGCAGTATTTGTTGTCGCTCGTTACACCCTGAAGTCAACTTTGCCTTTCATCCTTCCAGAGTAAATGTAATCAACTTCTCTCTCCCCTCAAAATTGCTGGCCTTGTGCCAAAATTAGAACTATTATTATTGTTGTTGTTATTGTTAAGGTGGCAAGCTTGCAGAATTGTTAGCACTCTAGGTGAAATGCTTCGCAATATTTTGTCCATCTTTATGCTCTGGGTTCAAGTTCTGCCAGGGTCAACTTTGCCTTTCATCCTTTTAGGGTCGATAAAATAAGTACTAGTTGAACACTAGGGTCGATGTAATTGACTTATCCCCTCCCCCAAAAATTTCAGGCTTTGTGCCTATAGGAGAAAGGATTATTATTATTATTATTATTTCCTTTTAATATTTTGCAAAAAGGCATAGATTGGCTGAATCATTAAATGTCAGACATAATGACTTGCTGTATTTGTTCCTGCTCTTCACACTCTGAAATCAACTTTGCCTTTTATCCTTTCAGGGTCAGTGTAGTCAGCTTATGCCAAAAATTAGAAAAAAAAAATTATTATTATTATTATTATTATTATTATTATTATTATTATTATTAATATTGCTGGCAGAAACACTGCCCTCCAGACGGTTTTCGGCTTTGTCATGTTTGCTTGTAGGAAACTGCTGTGCTATGCATTTCTGTCTATATATATATATATTTTTTCCACCTGTGAATGCAATGAAACAACTTACTTTTGAGTGTTGTTTACTCACATTCATCAATCATCTTACTTCTCTTGGAATTTGCCAAAAAACTTTTATTTCTTCACAAATGTTTACTACTTTTTCAAAAAACGAAAACTGTTAATTCCACTTTTTGAAACATTCTAACAAGCATATTTTGCTGTTAATGAAAATCTCCTTGTAGAGAAAATCTCCTTGTCAATAAATATACTGACTCCATTTCTGTCAGCCAATATTTTTACATTGGTCTTCTGATGAACTCTAGATAATGCAACAAATAGTTGACTACAACTGAATAACTTTTGTAGAGGCTGAGAAAAGGAGAGAGAAAGAGGTAAGAAAAGTGTTGCAAGGAACAATAGTGAAAGTGATAGAATGTGCTGGAGAAAGACAAAAAGTTTTAACACTTTAGCATTTAAACCAGCTGTATCTGGCCCAAATATTGTACCTGTTTTATGTCCAAAATGGCTAAATCTGGACTCACCCCTTCCTTACAAAGTTATTCTAAAAATATAAAATCACATCATTGTAATCTTGAAGCTTTGAGATAATGCTTAATAATAATTAATCTTAAATAACTTTAAATTAATTGTTTTTGATTATAAAATAAATTTATTAAATTTTATGATGTAATTAATAGTGGTTAAATTTATTGTTTTGGTGTTTTTAAAAGATATATATAATATTTAAATATATAGTTTTTTAGATTATTGAGTTATACTAGTTTTGTGTGAATGAATAAGCATTGCATTAACAGGATAATCTGAATGCTAAAAGGTTAAAAGGAATTACAAGGTAAGGGTTATGAATGAAGTTTGTGAAGGAGAGAGAAGAAACAGACTGAAGGGAGGAAAAGGTTGAAAAAAGAAGTGAACATATATATATATTACCTAACTAAATACAAAGTTGATCTTGGCTCAGACAACAACCCTAGACTTTCATTATTCAAAGAATTATGGTTAACACATTTGTCTATAACAAAATATAACCTCTAAGTTTGATATGATAGATATACTGTTAAAATTTTCATAAACATTCTCAAAATATCTCAAAAAAAAAAAAATTATATGTAATCACTTATTTTCAATGAAACCACTTCAATAGAGCAGGGGAGGAGGAGAGAGATACATGTTTCAGTGAATAAAAATTTTATAGAAATGACTAAATAGAGCTATAGAGAGAGGCAGATGGACAGATGGATGCATGCTGCAGTGAAGAAATTTTAGATTTATGATTCAATCTTACAATAAAAGAAAAATTTCAAATCTTTTTTTGATTAAAAACTAAACTAAAATTGGAATTTGTAAGAATTTTCTGGACTTTGTAGACTTTAATAATTTCATTCTTTGAGTAAAAGTTACATAAATCAAACTAATTAATAAGCATTTCTTTATTATACTATAGATTATTATTATTAAAGCAGAGGATGGAGCACCAAATGACCTATAATATTAGTATTATTTCTTTGTTCTATGTTCAAATCCTACTGAAGTTAACTTTTCCTTTCATCTTCCTGAGATTAATAAAAAAACAAAACTACCAGTCAGTTATTGGAGTTGATTTAATCAATGCTATTTCATTTTCAATATTTGTGGCCCTTGGCATTCAGGATTTATTGGTCCCTAAATAGCAGTCTTCCTATATCAAAATTGTGTATCACCATCATCATCATGATGTTTTTTTACACGTTTGATTGGGTATATACCCCCACACTGTATGCATGTCTTTGTATTGCTGCCTTCATCCATTGCCCAAGTGGTGGAACAAAGTGTGAAGCTGGCATAAATGTTAGAGTATCAGAAAAATGTTTTGTGGTATTTTATCCCACATTTCATTCTGAATTCAAATCTTGTCAAGATAAACTTTGCTCCAGAAGGTCATATATATATGTGTGTGCACATTAGATTGTATTATGTAAGTATGCCCCACAAGATTAAATTGCGTAAGTCTGCCCCACAAGTTCATATTGTGTATGTGCCTCATAAGCTCATATGCTACAGGTTGGCCCCATAAATTCATATTACATAAGTGAGCCCCATAAATTTTTATCATATAAGTGTATCCCATAAATTCATATTACGTGTGCCCTATAAATGTACCCTGTTAGTTCATATAGTACATGTGTGCCTATAAGATTGAAACATTCAAGGTTGCTTACCATTTGACTAACACATTGAAGTGATTTAGAAATAAAATATAAGACTAAAACAGGAAATGACAAAATGTACATAGTTGCTGTTTATACACTACTATTGAAATTAGTCTCTTGATTGTGAGATGAACTTGTTAACCGTTTGGCCTATGTGCTTACATGTTATGTTAATTAGAATGCAAATGACCTTATACTTTGTTTACTTACTTCAACCATTATGAGTATAATGTAGTTCACTTTCACATGTAGTTAATTGTACATATTAATAGTTCATCTTTTATCTTTTACTTGTTTCAGTCATTAGACTGTGCCCATGCCTTGAATTTTTAGTCAAATGAATCAACCCCAGGACTTATGTTTTTTTAAGCCTGGCACTTATTCTGTCAGCTTTTTTTGCTGAACTACTAAGTTACAGGGATGCAAATACACCAACACTGGTTGTCAAGCGATGATGGGGGAACACACAGAAAGACAGATACACACAACGGGCTTCTTTCAGTTTCGATCCACCAAATCTACTCACAAAGCTTTGGTCAACTCGAGGCTATAGTAGAAGATGCTTGCCCAAGGTACCATCGAGTGGGACTGACCTCGGAACCATATGTTTGGGAAACAAGCTTCTTACCACGCAGCCATCTCTAGTATTTATAAAACATAGGCACAGGCGTGGCTGCTTGGTAAGAAGCTTGCTTCCCAACCACATGGTTCCAGATTCAGTCCCACTGCATGGCACCCTGGGCAAGTGTCTTCTACTATAGTCTCTGGCTGACCAAAACCTTGTGAGTAGATTTGGTAGATGGAAACTGAAGGAATCTGTTTGTGTGTGTGTGTGTTTGTACCTTGACAACTGGTGTTGGTGTGTTTACATCCCTGTAACTTGGTGGTTCAACAAAAGAAATCAATAGAATAAATACCAGGCTTTAAAGAAAAATACTGGAGTCAAATCATTTGACTAAAAATTCTTCAAGGTGATGCCCCATCATGGCTGCAGTCTAATGACTGAAACAAGTAAAAAGAAAAAGATGAACTATCAAAATCTTTTATAAATCTGGGTCATCATCGAAGGTTTTATCTTCAATGAAATTTTGTTGTAATAGCTCAAGGTCATTCCTGATTAAGCAATACTGTGACCAATAGCATTGGAGCTGTAGTTCTCTTTTTTTTATGGCATAGTTTAAGATTACATTATCCAATTACATTATTCTTTTGCTGTTTTTTTTTTTTTTTTTTTTAACGTAGGGTGTGATTTGAGAGAGATTTAGCTGTTGGTATGTTGGGTAATTAAACTTTAGAGGCCATCCACGTTTGGCAGGTGGAATGAGTAGGGAAATAATTGAGTCAAATTTGTTTAACAGGGTTTTAACATTATCTTGTAGTGACACATTCACTGTATGTACTGTCATTCAAAACAAAGTGTATCATCATTGTTGTCATCGTCATCATTACGTTTACTTTTCCATGCTTGCATGAGTCAGATGGAATTTATTGAGTCAGATTTTCAATGGCTGAATGTCCTTCCTGTTTCCAAGCCTCACCACTTTCCAAGCAAGGTAATATTTCTTCACGACTGGACACGTGTACTCTGGAGATTGGTAACAAAGGACACTGCTTACATAATGGTGACAATCACTTCTAATTATCATGTAATACTAAGACAAGAACACACACATCATTTAATAAATAATGTTTATTCTGAGCCTGAACAATTTCAGGATAGTATACAGTACACTGTACAAGCAGTTACTGTACTATCTGAGTGTGAAACTTATTGTAGCTTACATGTAAGTCCTGTTTTTTTTAAACAATACTTAACTCTTGCTGGATAGATTTTTTTTGTTGACCCCTACCAACAATTTCCTGTCCACTTACCCTGTCCAATTTTCTGTACTACTTATATTCACACCCCTGTACCTTGATGGTATATCTCTATACATCACCGCCATCCTCTCTCTCTCTTAACTGGGGTAGCCATGTGTCACCTCTGCAACAAAGCACCCGTTTCTATCTCTGTATTATACTTTAATCTCACTTCAATTGATACAAAGCCACTTCCTTCAGTGCTACTTCTCCTCTCAGTTGAGTAGTCTTTGTCTTGCAAATTATTTGATAACCTTGCTGGTGCCATGTAAAAAGTGCCCAATACATTATGTAAAGTGGTTGGCATTAGGATGGGCACACAGCTGTAGAAGCCATGCCAAAGCAGACAGTAGAGCTTGGCACAGTTCACTGGTTTGCCAGCTCCTGTCAAACCATCCAACCATGTCAATATGGAAAGCAGATGTTAAATGGTGATGATGGTATTTGAGAGGTTTCTTTTTGGTTCCCCATTTACCAAAATCTAGTTGGATGCAATTTGTTAAATTATAGAGCAAGTTTAGAAGTGGATGGAAAAGTATGTTATTGTTCAGGATTAATAGTTTTGATGGTATGGTGCATGGAGATGACTATGGACTGGGTAGTGTTAGATGAAAGAAAAAGTGCTGTGAGTTAATGGTGGAAATATTTGGGAAGTAATAGAGCAGACTTGACAGGTTTGTGAAGATGATAATTGGAGATAATGTATAGAGATGATACCTTCATGTGGAAATGATAAATGTATACTGAGTTGACCTTGTAGAAAATAATAACCATAGCTTCATGTGGAGATGTTGCCTGTATGGAAACCATACCATCATATCGGGATGATACATGTATAGAAACTATAGCTTCGTGTAGAGATGATGCCTGTCTGAAGACGATACCATCTTGTGGAAATGATACATGGTGATAATTATAGAGACCGTACCTTCATGCAGAAAATAATACATGTAGAGAAACCATAGCTTCATGTGAAGATGATACTTGTATAGAGACCATACGATCATGTTGAGATGGTACATGGGAAAACTGTTGTTGATATAGTTTTAATGATATTTCTCAATAGTATAATCTATTACCTGCTTTAACTACCTAACACCTTGAGTACCTTCAGCTGAGTCCACTTTGTTGCAAGTATTTTGGTTGGGTCTTTATTTGAGTATAGTATCCCTAGCCCCCTCTTCCTTTTCACCAGTCTTAAAGATTCTGCAAAAGTTCATGAGCATTGCATCAACATAAAGTGACTTTATATTTGTCTATAGTGATATCATCATCATCATAATATTCACTTTTCCATGCTCACATGGGTTGGACAGAATTTTTGTTGTAGTGGGTTTTCTACAGGTGGATGCTCTTCCTGTTGCCAGCCATCACCTGTTTCCAGGCAAGGCAACATTTCCCCATGACCAGAAACAGAAGATAAGAAACAAAGAACACCGCATGCATTAAGGTCACACTTGCTTATAACTATCATGCAATATGAAGGCATGGAGGCAATAACACACACATACACACATGTACACAGACATATATGCACACACATACACCATGGGCCTCTACAATGTTTCTGTCTAACAAATCCATGCATAGGGCTTTAGTGAACCCAGGGTTTTAGTAGAAGACACTTGCCTAAGGGGCCATGCAGTAGGACTGAACTCAAACCCATGTGGTTGGGAAGCAAGCTTCTTATCACACGGCCACACCTGCACCTGTTGCTACATAACTTTACTGCCTTTCCTAGTATATAATCTTTAAAGTGGTTGAGGATATTGTCTTTGTGTTACCCTTATCGCCACTTTATGTATTTGTATTTTTTCCATGCTGGTGAAGGGTTTGACAGGTCTGTTTCAATACAGTTTCTTACATGCACTGTCGTCATTTGATATACAACAACAAAGAAAGCAATTGTTTGTTATGTGTCCTGAGTTTGGTATGGTTTTACAGATAACTGTCTCTCCTGTCACCAATGACATGTAGTTCATCATGCTATCTGCCAGTCTTTTTAATTCAATGCAGCTACCGAATTTAGTCTTTTAGTGGTACATGAATCTGTACTTATTATTCTTTAGGTTTAACCCTTTGTACCTATGAGTATGCTTCAGAGGGTGCAGTTGCATTTGGCTATAAACCCAAAAGACACAAAAGTGGGGTGGGGGGCTACCTGGCTTTTTGTTTACAGGTGAAAATAATGATGTTTCGGATAATTAGCAAGCTGGAAGCACAAAGCTATGTGTTCACCTGTTTTTGCATCTTCTAGGGGTATGGTCAGACAAAATCATGCTCCCTAAAGTGAGCTCATGGATTGAAAATGTTAATTTTATTTTAAACATTGCAATTTCTTTGCCCCATTTTCTTTTCATTCCTCACAACCCCTACCGCTACCAGCATCACCATGAAGGTGTGCCATTGTTTTAATGTAACAACTTTGGTGATAGACCCTTAATCCCTTGAATGGTTGACCATTTAACACCATGGCCTGATTCTTGTATACCTTTTAGCAGGATTTACTGTGGTTCAAGCATAAAGGCCACATCTCTACTCAGAAAATAACTTCATGTCACTTCATGTATGAGGCAGTATTGACTGTTGTGTAGATAATACAGTTATATTAATACAATGGTTTCAAATAAAAATGAAGACAAGGTTTTTGGAGTAAGTTCTTTGAGAACTCATAACAATATTGCAACACTGCCAGTCATGGAAGTCATGAAACAAATCTGGGGTTACGCCATATAAAAAAAAAAAAAATCAACAGATCACCCCCTTAAGAGTAGTGGAAGTATCTTTAAGAGCAGTGCGTTTTACAGGGATATAGTCAAATCAAATTGTACCCTTTAAAATGTATTCAGGGGTTAAAAAAGTTGACCCTTTTGTTACCATATTTCTACTGAAATGAACTACTTTTATTTTGATAAATTTTGAAAATAATGAAGAGTTTTGTAAAACAACTATGTCATTTGCTAGTTGGTATTTGAAACATAAATTAGCATGGAATTTTGTTGGAAGGTTTCAATTTAGATCAGTTTAAAGCAGGGATTGGTGTCATAGAACCTAGGGCACTCTCAGGTGAGCTGGTATCAAAAAGTTAACAGAATCTCAGATGATCACATTTCCAACTTTAAGACTAGTTTTAGTTTAGCCCCAGTTAATTGACTTTATTATAAGACCTTCCAGTGTTGCAATACTGTTATAAGTTCTCAAAGAACTTACTCCAAAAACCTTGTCTTCATTTTTATTTGAAACCATTGTATTAATATAACTGTATTATCTACACAACAGTGAATACTGCCTCATACAATATGTCTCTGTTTTAGAAACCTCATTATAAAAGATCTTATATAAGCAAGTTAGTGGGATGTTTTTTCATACAAGTTTTAAACATTTTGTAAACACCAATCTCATGTTATGTAATTAATACATGCATTACTTAGCTCAGATTACTTAACTGATAATCAAAACATGCTTTGAAATCGGCAATAAATGGTTGGTATTAAACATTAGCCTGGATTTTACTTAATGTCATATAAGTGACCTGGTTGGATATATATATCATGGTATATTACCAGCTCATCACTCTTTTGATAATCTATTGTTTTTTGTTTGTTTGTTTTTTTATTGTCACTGGGTAGGTTTTATGTTTACTTAGCTGTTACTAGTAGGAATCAGCTTTCTGAGAATGTAATCTAGAGTACTGACATCCTATCCTAGAGATGATGATTTTCTCATGTACTTAACTTGGCACTGTATTACCATATTTCTTTTAGAATACACTGCTTTTGTTTCAGTTACTTTTGAAAATAATAAAGAATCTAGTAAAATAACTTTGTCATTATCAACCCTTTTGTTCCTGTATTTCTGTTAAAATATGTTTTGTTTGAATTAATTTGAAAATAATAAAGAATTAAGTAAAATAACTTTGTCATTATTTAGCTGGTGTTTGGAACATAAATTATGAAATTTTGATGGAAGGTTTGAACTTAAATCACGTTAAACCTTTTGTAACCATATTTCTGTTGGAATACGCTGCCTTTCATTCAATTTTTAAAAAGTGAAGAATTTAATAAAATAACTTTGTTATTATTAACCCCTTTGTTGCTGTACTACTGTTGAAATATACTGGCTTTGTTTCAATTAATTTTGAAAAGTGTAAAATATCTCTGTAATTTTTAAGCTAGATTTTGGAACATAGATTAACATGGTGTTTTGATAGGTTTTAATTTAGATCACTTTAAAACAAGAAGTTTGTATCATAGACCCAAGGGTCGTCTTTGAACAGACTGGTACGAAGAGGGTTTACTTTTCAGAATCTGGAGTCTTTGCACATATTTTATCAACATGTCTGGATATACTCTTTTACTCTTTACTCTTTTACTTGTTTCAGTCATTTGACTGCGGCCATGTTGGAGCACCGCCTTTTAGTCAAGCAAATCGACCCCAGGACTTATTCTTTGGAAGCCTAGTACTTATTCTATCGATCTCTTTTGCCGAACCGCTAAGTTACGGGGATGTAAACACATCAGCATCGGTTGTCAAGCGATGCTGAGAGACAAACACAGACACAAACATACACACACACACACACACACACACACACACACACACACATATATACATATATACGACGGGCTTCTTTCAGTTTCCGTCTACCAAATCCACTCACAAGGCTTTGGTTGGCCCGAGGCTATAGTAGAAGACACTTTCCCAAGGTGCCACACAGTGGGACCGAACCCAGGACCATGTGTTGGTAAGCAAGCTACTTACCACACAATATTGGTTTCAATGATTGGAACTGTGGCCATTACTAGGGTAGTCAATTATATCAAACCTTATCTTATTAATCTTAGAAAGTTGACTTGTGCAGGATTTGAGCTCAAAGCATGACTAAATGTTTACATTTCTTTTGTCCAATACTCTGTTGATGCTGTTGTCCTATCAACTATGGAGATGTTAAGTTTTCATCTTACCAATTGTTCTGACATTGCTTGTTATTATTCACTCACATCTTGCTATTTCAATGAAGTTATTTTTTAAAGTATTGATAATTTATTTGAAATTTTGGCATAAGACCAGCAATTTCTGGAGAGGGGTTAAGTCGATTTCATCGACCCCCACCCCACCCCCAATGCTCAACTGGTACTTATTTTATTGATCCCAAAAGGATGAAATGCAAAGTCGAGCCTGGCAGCATTTGTACTCAGAATGCAATATTGCAAGAAATGCTGCTAAACATTTTGTCTGACACAACAATGATTTTTTAAAACTAATTTTTAACTAGTAATTACATTTTTTAAAGTAATTATTAGTTAATTATTGCTTCATTGTTTGACTTTGATTGCAAGTTTTGAGCTGATATTTTAATATATAAATGATTTTACTAATTAACTAGTTATAATAATACAGTAGTAAAGTATGTAATTATTATCTAATTAATAGCCTTGTACACATTAAGTACTGGGATTGATTTGTTAGACTAAACTCAAGATGATGCCCCAGCATAGTTGCAGTTAATAGGTCAAAGATAATAGGGTGTGTGTGTGTGTGCATGTGTATATTATGATTTTGCTTAGGCAATAACTAGCCTTTAGACTTAAGTATACTTATGTGCTTTAGAGTAGACCATAATATCAATTAATAAATGGTTCTGGGGCTATAAGATGTTGCAAAATCAGCTGTAAACTGAGTGGTTACATAACTCTTGTTCATTTGTCATTCATTAATGTGTGTGTGTGTGTGTGTGTGTGTGTGTGAGAGAGAGAGAGAGATAGAGATTAGATAGTCTTCTAGCTTGATAATGTGTAAAAACCAGTTGAGTAAAAATACTCTATCTGAAATTGGAAAGGTTAGCAACAGAAAGGGCATCTGGCCATAGAATATTGCCTACTTAAAAATAATCGGATGCGAAAATGCTGATGCTATATTTTGTTTGTGTATGGCTCAGTATTACTCATGGGAGAAGGCTGTACCAATACATCTGCTGCTCTTCAATACAATAATTTAATCAGAGCTTCTTCAAATCTTTGTATATAACAAAACATGGTTGGTAAAGGCTGGATTCTCCCTTACATTAAACAGCTACACCTCTTGCCAGCTCAGCATTTGATCCCTACATACATTTAACAACTTAGAAAAATGGTGTAGCTACAAGCAATTGAGTTTGGACATTTGTAGAGACTCATTGGCTAGAGCCAATTTCAAAATAAACTATTGTGTCATCTTGGTTAACATTGCTATGACAGCTGAGAATGAGTCCTCTTGTGGTCAACAATTATGTATCTCTCTCTGTATTATGGCCACAATACTATCATCATAGCTTCTTACCTAATAGCATGCTATGAAAGGGGTTTTGGTACATAGCCAAAAAATTATTTAAAAAAATGCACAGAATGAACAAGTGTTACAGTCTTCATGACAAGAAACCTGATACAAGCATGTTTAAAGATGTAATCTTTGGCAATATGACAGTAGAACTCTCATTTCATCACTTTTTTATATTTACTTTCTTTGTTGGTATAATGAGAAACAAAATAATGGTAGGACTGTCATAACTTGAAATGGTGATAGGACTGTCATAACTTGAAATGGTGATAGGACTGTCATACTAATTGAAATGGTGATAAGGCTGTTATACTAAGTTGGAATGGTGATAAAACTGTCGGATTGGACAGGTCATCACAGTTTGAATTAGTTCTTATACTGAGTTACTACATTCCGAGGTGGGTTGGAGGGCCCCATCTTGCTCTTACATTGCCTGTTTATTAGCTGTTATTAACTGTTATGTTGTCTATCAGTTAATCTAACTGTACTGATTGGCAAAAACTGTTAGGGTTTTTTGGAGGAGGTGGGGTGAATGCTTTGGGGTATTTGTTCCAGCTCTACATTCTGCATCTAATCATGTCATGGTCCACTTTACCTTTTGTCTTACATGGGTTGATAAAATAAAGTACAGGTCAAGTATTAGGATTAATAAAAGCCACTAAACCTCTCTCCCAAGTTCTGGCTCTCTGGCTATTTAAGAAATCATCATCTTCCTCAAGGGTTGTGGATTGGCTAGAATCACTAGAGCATTAGACAAAATGCTGTGTGGTATTTGTTTCAGCTTTTTATGTTCTGAGTTCAAATCCTGCTGAGATCAAATTTATCTTTCATCCCCTCAGAATTGATAAAATAGGGACCCATGAAGCAATGAAATTGATTTAACTGAGTGACTTTTCCCTCAAAAATTGCTGGCCTTGTGCCTCAATTCAAAATTATTATTATTATAATCAGCAGGATGTACATCATATCACTCATGAGTTTGTTAGTCTGTTTATAAATTCAAGTGTTCATTATAGTTTAATGTTTGCCTTCCATGCTGGCATGGGTTGGATGGTTTGACAGGAGCCGGCTAGGTAGAAGACTACCCCAGGCTACTGTCTGTTTTGGCATGGTTTTTACAGCTGAATGCTCTTCCAAATGCCAACCACTTCATAATGTGGACTGGATGTTTTTATGTGTTCTATATCATTTATTAAAGACCACCAGAATACATAGAGTGGATTGGTTTGATCTTTTTTCTGTTTGCCCCTTTGAGGTGCAATTTTGAAAGAAAATTTCAAAATTTTGTTTTGAAAAATAATTTCCATGCACACGTAGACAAAAGCAGGGTATTGTAATCACTCATTTTTGTCTGTTTGTGTGCTTGCAAAATTACTGGAAACAGCTGAATGGATTTTCACCAAATTTGGCAGACATACTCATTGGGTGAGTGGCTCGAAATGATGAAAATTTGGTTTGATTATCTTCAAACATACATAGATACACACATAGATATGTGTGCATGCATGCATGTATGTATACAGTGATGGATTTGAGGATTTTGTTTATTTACAAGTTGATTTCTTAATTTCACCTGAGTAAATACCTATATTGGTGAAATACTTCTCAAATTATCTACAATATTTTCTTTAACTATTTCATATGAATCGACCCTCATCTGTATGCATAGATCATGGTGTACCTATGCTCATAGACACGCGAGTACATACATACATTCATAAACACACATAGATATGCAGCTCTGTGTGTATGTGTGTACAGTGGTGGATTGAAAGGTTTCATTTATTTACAAGTTGATTTGTTAATTTCATCAGAGTATAAATACCTATTATGGTGATATTTAAAAAAAAAAAATTCAGTTCAATTAAAAAGCATGGGTAAGCAACAAATTGTAAGCCACACTATAATTTGCAAAAAAATTTATCTGCATGCAGGGTATACATTGCCCCTCTGATACCATTTTTGTTCATTTATTACTCTTATTATTAAGGTGGCAAACTGGCAGAATTGCTAGTACACTAGTCCAGCTTACATTCACAGTTCAAATGCTGCCAAGTTTGACTTTGCTTTTCATTCTTTTGGGATCGATAAAATAAGCTGAACACTAGAATCAATATCCCCATCTCCCAAAATTTCAGGCCTTGTAGTAGAAAAGATTATTATTATTATTATTATTATTATTATTATTATTATCATTATCATTATTACTATTGTTGTTGTGAGCTGGCAGAATAGTTAGTACAGCGGGTATAATGCTTAGCGGTATTTTGACTGCCGCTACGTTCTGAGTTCAAATTCCACTGAGGTCAACTTTACCTTTCATCCTTTCGGGGTCGATAAATTAAGTACCAGTGAAACACTGGGATTGATGTAATCTACTAGTCCCCTCCTTGCTAAATTTCAGGCCTTGTGCCTTCAGTAGAAAGGATTATTATTATTAAGGCAGCAAACTGGCAGAATCAACTTTACCTTCTATCCTTTCAGGGTCGATAAAATAATGTACCAGTCAAGCACTGGGGTTGATGTAATCGAATTTCAGGCCTTGTTATTATCATCATCATCATCATCATCATCATCATCATCATTATTATTATTATTATTATTATTCCAGGCACATTACTTGCAAGTGGTTCAGATGATTTGAACATTGTTTTATGGAATTGGGTTCAAAGTCGGCCAGCTTTAGTATTTGACAGCGGACATCGTAGTAATATTTTTCAGGTATGTCTTAACATTTTACATTTTAAGAAAATAAACATACTATTTCACATATTTAAATTATCTATCTATCTATCTATATATACGTATATATATATATATATATATATATATATATATATTACATCCATCTCCCCCTTATTGCATGAGACTTTGAATGTTTACATATGAATTTAGAGCAGCTTATATGGTGGTTTTGTAGGGCTTGGTTGAATGTTATTCTCACACCTAGCTGTTCAGTTTTCTAGCCAAGAAGACTGGTACTTGGCCACAAATATGTAAGGGAAGGGTATAGTTAGTTACACACACACACACACACACACATGTTCACACATTTGATAATAACTATATCTAAACTGCTATGTCTTCCAGTTATCAAGCTGCTATCTCGTTCGTGAGCTGTAGCCAACGAGGAGGCTATTACGTACTGGCTCAACCTTTTAGAAAAAGCAGACAAGCTTCTTTCCTTCTCTCAACAAATGAAGGTTATATTGAGTAATGTAATCCTGGATACATTGTATTTGAATAAAACTTGGGATGGCCATAATTGGAACACCTTTGATCGTAGGTCTGCTAGATCATAACTGCCTTGAACAACTACAAGTTTGTAATTTTTAAAAAATTTAACTTTCTGATTGAGACATTTCATTTTCAAACCATCATTCTAGCATGATTAATTCTCTTTAATTAATTAGGTCCCCTAATCACTTTACATTTAGTCATCTTTATTGATTTACATCGATTGATATTATTCTGGTTCATCAATAATCTGATTTGATACACTGCCACACTACAAACCAATGGAACAATAGTTTTTTTATATCACATCACCAGCCAAGCTCTGTCTTTATTAGTTCAGTCCACCTCGCTATACATAGGTTCCATCTACCAACTATAGCTCACTATATAATTGAATATTTCACTATCTAGCAGTTGTAAGTTCTAGTTCTCCATTAGTTTTTGAGAAGTGAATAAAAGATTGCATCAGTATCCAGGTTCAAGAGGGAAGTGAACAAGAGGTTTATGGTAGTACCTAGATTCAGTGAGGAAGTGAACAAGAGGTTACAGCAGTACCCAGGTTCAGTGGATAAGTGAACAAGTAGGTTATGGTATATAACTCATGTTCAACAAGGAAGTAAATGAGGTTTACAGCAGAACCCAGGTTAAGTGAATAGCAGTTTATTGCAGTGTCCAAGTAGCTTTGTATATCTGTGTCAGCAATTTATATTGAGTCCAGGACTTAGTTCAGATTTGAACTGTGTATGATCTGAGCTGATGTAGTGTTGTTATAAACTGCTGAAGTTTTGTTATAACGTACCGGTATCCACTCTCAGCCAGGTGAATCTCTGAACCAAGCTCTATAACAATATTTCTGGCACAGCTCTATAGTTAAGAAGCTTGCTTCCCAACCATGTGGTCTTGGGGTTCAAGTCACACTGCACAACACCTTGGGCAAGTGTCGTCTTCTAGAACCTTGTTAGTGGATTTGGTAGACAGAAACTAAAAGATGTCCATCATGTGTGTGTGCATATGTCTTTGTATTTGTGTATGTCCCCCCAACCACCACTTGACTACTGGTGTTTCTTTAACTCACTGTAACTTAGTGGTTCAGCAAAAAGAGACCGACAGAATAAGCATCAGTCTTCAAAATAACACTGAAGTAGATTTATTCAACTAAAACCCTTCAAGGCAGTGCCCCAGTATGGCTGCAATCCAAAGAGTGAAACAGTAAAAGATAAAAAAATACCGAAGAGTTTTCCTGGCACTTGTTCTACAACATTTAGTCTTATCTCTATTTTAGTGTGTGTGTGTGGTGGACTTTGCTATTATTCACAAGAGCTGAATATTCTTTGATTGTAAAGACTGTGGATAGGTGAGGTTGGTTCTGTTAACTTCGAGTGGAATTTAATGTAATGTGATGATAAACTCTTGGGAGGTGGTGGACATGCTGTAGAATGGGAGTGGATATTTTTTGAGTGAGGAGGAGTGACTTAAGAATAGCAAGAAGGGTTTGGGGAGAGAGAGAGTGAGAAAATGGTTGGTGGATGTGCGCATCTTGTAGACCATTCTCTGATAATCTCGAGTTGAATGATCCAACCAATTATTATTCTATCCTCATCTATGAAATGAATCAGTTTAAGTGCTTTGATAACCTGGTGTGGCTCACCCAATCTCTCTCGAAACATAGATGCAACACAATACTGTATGTAATATTTCAGCTAGCCAAACTCCTCTCCTCATCTAAACGCCATTAATTAGTTGTTAGTGCTCTTAGTTTAGTTGAAGGTAATTAGCTCAGTTGTTATGCATTTCCTAACAAAAAAGAAAATGAAATGCATTTAAATTTCTTCTCATCTTTTTAAGTCAAACATTTAAAATTTAAAACAGTTCTTATATATAT
>NC_068985.1:54678925-54680609 GCF_001194135.2 Octopus bimaculoides | reverse complement strand
GTAAAAGCACCCACTACACTCTCTGAGTGGTTGGCGTTAGGAAGGGCATCCAGCTGTAGAAACTCTGCCAAATCAGACTGGAGCCTGGTGTTGCCATCCGGTTTCACCAGTCCTCAGTCAAATCGTCCAACCCATGCTAGCATGGAAAGCGGACGTTAAACGATGATGATGATATATATATATATATGTCTCTTTACTTATCTATCTAATGTGATTTTTTTAATTATTCTTTTGTGTTTGTTATTTTCAGGCCAAGTTCATGCCATTTAGTGGAGATTGCCATGTAGTAAGTTGTGCTCGTGATGGTCAGGTACGCTTGGCAGAGCTTTCACTGACAGGCGTATGTAAAGGTACAAAGAAACTAGCAGTCCATAGAGGAGCTGCCCATAAGGTAATTATAATCTTGCATGTATTATTTGAAGGAAATGTTAGTCTGACACATTTAGCTGTTCTATCTTAATGAATGTCTTCATACTTAATCGTTTTGTAAAGGCTTCATTTATTTTAAAGGTAGTTCTCATTATAAAACTGATTTTTACTTTTATAATAATAATAATAGTAATCATTGTTTAGCATCCACTTCCTGCTTGCATGGATTAGATGCTTTGACTGAGGACTGGCTCCAATCTGATCTGGCAAGGTTTCTACAGCTAGATGCCCTTCCTAACGCCAACCACTCCGAGAGTATAGTGGGTGCATTTTCCGTGCCACTGGCACAGGAGCCAGTCAGGCGGCACTGGCATCAGCCATGCTCAAATGGTACTTTTTACATGCCACTGGCACTGGCATTGACCACGCTCAAATGGTGCTTTTTATGTGCTGCTAGCATGGATGCCAGTCAGGCAGCACTGGCATCGGCCACAACTACGATTTCACTTAATAGATCTTCTCAAGCACAGCATATTGCCCAACAATTGAAGGGTACTTTTAAATGGGCTGGTTATGCGACACTGGCATCAACCACAGCTACAATCTCACTTGGCTTGCCGGGTCTTCTCAAGCACAGTATATCTCCAAAGGTCTCAGTTGCTTGTAATTACTTCTGTAAGGCCCAATGTTCGAAGCTCTTACTTCACCACCTCATCCCATGTCTTCCTGGGTCTCTTTCACAGGTTCCCTCCACTGTTAGGATGTGACACTTCTTCACGCAGCTGTCCCCATCCATATGTAACACATAGTTGTCACTCTTGCACCCCACATTTGATGCTTCTTATATCCAACTTTTCTCTCAGGGCGTTTATACTCTGTCATGTATACACATCCAGCAGAACTTACTAGCTTCATTTCTTTTAAGCTTATGCATGTCCTCAGCAGTCACAGCCCATGTTTCACTGCCATGTATAATAATGATAATCATAATAATCATCATCATGCTTGATTGAGTCATAAAACTCAGTGGGGGAAGATTTTCTTTGGCTGGATGCTCTTCATGTCTCTCACCCTCAACTTTTATCAAGTGAAGTAATATTTCTCCTGATCCTTCAAGCATTGATTAGATTGAAGACCGAATGTGTTTTCAAGGAATATTGTAAATAAATGTCTTTGTTTGTTTGAAGAGTGACTATTATTTCAATATAGCATTCAAGTGTCAAGTTATGAGAAAACACAAAAATCACACAAACAAACACTCATACACAGATGATGATGGTAATTATGATGATATATATATATATATATATATATA
>NC_068985.1:54675813-54678855 GCF_001194135.2 Octopus bimaculoides | reverse complement strand
CTAAGGAATCTAATTTAGACTTTTTTGCGGTGAAATCTCTTGCTATATTGGTAACGATTACATGGTTTTCTATGAAAAATTATATATATATATATATATATATATATATATATGTGTGTGTGTGTGTGAAGATTACCTTAGTTTTAATGTCCACTTTTCCATGCTTGCAAGTGTGTGATGGAGTTATATTGAGGCAGGGTTACTATAGCTGGATGGTCTTCTTGTCGCCAACACTTATCTGTTTCTAAGCAAGGTAATATTTCCCCATGCCTAGACATGTTTCTGCAGAATACTGGAAATGAGTGAAACTGCTTCTATGACAATAATATGCATTAACAACTATCTTGTTATATTAAGACAAGGACACACACTCACAAACATAAACATAAACATGACAGACTTCTTTTGGTTTCCCATCTACCAAATCTATTGACAAGACTTTGGTTGGCTTAGGGTTATAGTAGACACTTGCCCAAGGTGCTACACTGAGTAACTGAACCTGAAACCATGTGGTTTATAGCAGGAGTGAGGTGTTTAATCCTTGCCTGCATGAAAGGAAGTACATTCTATTGTACTTGCGTGCCCCACCATAACTGCAACCACAGGTCCCCTGCCTCAACCTTCCACCAATGCCCTTGAGCCAGCAAAAAGAGTTTGACCAAAGCACACAACAAGGCACCCATGTACACACATGCACATCACCCCCAGCACATACCCCTTCACACAAATTGTACCCTTACATATACACAGACCCTACATGCACATTACATACTGCATGCTAACATAACCTACACCCCCAGAAAAAAATTATACATATGACACTGCTACACATACCACACACCCCATCCCCACAAGAGCACCACATTAATAATACACACTTTCCCCACTTCGTGATAACTTGCTGGGTTTACAGCATACCCAACCAAGGGACATAACTTCTAAACTAATCCCCTGAACCGTTTTCTTTCCACCACCTTTTTCACAGCAGCTGCTGACCAGTTGTGCTAATTCACCTCCAACAATAGAGAACAGTCACCATATTCCCTTCCATGTCGGCTAACTCTGATGAGCATAAAGTTATAACTATGACAAAGAAACCCTTGCGTGAAATACCTTTATATATCTTCCCTGTCTCCTTTTCTTTTTGTCTCTCCTTTTCTTTTTGTCTCTCCTTTTATAACAATGTGATATAATTATGAAATTATGAATTGCTTTGCACCAATGAGATTCAAGTAAATCAAAACAGCTGTAAATGAGTATTGAAGAGTTTTATGGTTGAACATGAATATTAAAGACTTTATAGATAAAATGAAAAAAAAAGTAAAACCAAAAATGTAAATTCAATTAACCCTTTTATTACTATATTTTAGTTGAAATATAATGCCTTTCTTTCAATTAATTTTGAAAATACTAAGAGTTGAAATACACTGCTTTTTGTTTCAATTTATTTTGAAAATAATAAAGAATGTATTAAAATAGCTTTGTCATTAAGCTGGTGTTTGGGACATAAATTAACATAATATTTTAATGAAAGGCCTAAACAAAAAGTTTGTATCATAGAGCCAAGGCTTGTCTCATACTTGTTGACATCAAAAGTGTTAAATACATACTGGTTATATAGTACACTCTATCAAACTCCAATTTGCTTCACTAAAGTAAAATCTAAATATTATTGACGTTGGGCATGTTGATTCTCTCCCTTGCAATAGTAATGATTAATGCATACCCAATGATCCATCATTGAGTTTATACATCCATTTAACTATCTTTTATCTTTTAGCTATAGTTAATTTATTTGACTAATTTTTAGTCAAATGAATTGACCCCAGTTCTTTTTTTTTTTTTTTTTTTTTGTTAAGCTTGGTGCTTATTCTATTGGTCTCTTTTGCCAAATTGCTAGGCTACAGGAATGTAAACACACCAACACCGGTTGTCAAGCAGCAGTGGGGGACAAACACACACATACACATATGATGGGCTTCTTTCAGTTTCTGTCTACCAAATCCACTCACAAGGCTTTGGTCAGCCCAAGGCTATATTAGAAGACACTTGCCCATGGTGTCACTGCGTGGCACTGAACCCAGAACCATGTGGTTGGGAAGCAAACTTCTTACCACACAGCCACACCTGTGCTATAGCTATGTCAGACTTAACAAAATTTCCAGACAAACATTTAACCAAAAATAAACCAGATTTGCATTTGTGGACATGGAGAAAACCTTTGACAAGGTTTCTACTCTCCCATCTGATGCTGCTGCAGGAGCTAGGGGTAGATGAATGGCTAGTGAGAGCTAGCAAAGCCTTGTACAGGGTTGCTGTCAATAAGGTGAAAATCACTAAGTGTAGCAATGAATTTAGTGTGCTGGTAGGAGCTCACCAGGATTCAGTTCTTGGCCCCCTGTTATTTATCAGTCCTTCAGGCTATAAATGAGTTTAATACTGGTTGCCTATAGGAGCTCTTCGATTCAGATGACCTTGATCTTATAGCTGAATCCAAAGTATAATTAGAAAAGAAATTACAGGGGTTGAAGTAAAACCTGGAATTAAAAGGCCTTAGAGTTAACTTAGCAATGGCCAAAATCCTACAAAGCAGTAAAGCAGACAAATTACTAATCCCTTTAAGGAAATGGCCCTGCTCGATATGTAGAAAAGTTGTAGGTAGAAATTGCATATGGTGTACCCAACGCAAGCTTTCAACACCTAAGTGGTGCAGTAGAATCACAAGAAGGTTAACATAGAAAGTAGTTTTTGTGTGTGGTAGATGTGCAGGAACAATAAGCACTAAGATCACACAGGGAATAGTTTTCTTCAAATGCCCAGGAGATTTTTTTAGAGGTAGATCATGGTTTGTTACCTAAGTGACCTAATTTGCAGTGGAGGAGGATGTTCTGGAAGTGTAGTCACTAGAATGAGAACCAGATGGAGAAGTCTTTCTATCAATAAGAGGCTTCTTTTTAACTATGAAACAAAGCTCCATCATTGTAATTTAAATAGCAAAAGTAATATGTGTGTATGTATGTATATATATATATATATATATAT
>NC_068985.1:54658957-54675781 GCF_001194135.2 Octopus bimaculoides | reverse complement strand
ATTAATATATGTATGTACAATTTATTTTCTCTTAACAGCTGGCTCTTGAATTAGATTCCCCACATGTCTTTCTCAGTTGTGGAGAGGATGCTTTGACCTATGAAATTGATTTACGACAAGAAAAACCAAATAAGTTAGTATAATAATAATCTTTCTTACTTTATTTACCATTTCTGTTTAGTTCTGTCTATGTGTTTCTAATGTGTGTGTGTGTGTGTGTGCACGCACCTTCTTTGGCTGATTGTGTGTGTGTGTGTGTGTGTGTGTGTGTGTATACTCATGCATTACCTTTTACAGAGTTTTGTTTATATTTGTTCAAACAACAAAGCAGGTCGCAAATTTTGGAAAGATTCAACGCTGTTTAATGGAGTGGATGATATATACAGTGAATATCCATATGCAAATGGTTCTCTAAACTAATGGTTTTTCAGAAGAAAATTAAACTCATAACATACTGAAATTTGAACAAAAAATTACAAATAGGCTATGCATGTATACTAGTGTTGGGAGAGCATATACAAATGGTGTGCTAAATGAATAAATTGTTTAGTGAACAGTTTTCTGAAGAAAATTCTATTCAGCCAATGAATTGAAATTTGAACAAGAAACCATAAGTAAACCCTACATGCATATAAATGGCTTGGAGAACATGTGTAAATGGTTCGTTAATGTCCATGTATGCATTTCGTGCTGCTTGTAAATTTGTATATGTAGAAAACAATATTTTTCATATAGTTTGCTAAAAACATAATCACAGATCAACAGAAGTAAAACAAGCAAATATGCATGCCTGCGCAGGCGCGCGCACACACACATACACACACATGAATTCATCATAATTATTTAATATCTGTTTTCCATGCTGACATGGGTTAGATGGTTTGACAGGAACTGGTAAGGCCGGGGACCACACCAATTTGCATTGTCTCTTCTGGTATGGTTTCTATAGCTTGATACCCTTCCTAACTTCACCCACTTTACAAAGTGCTTTTTATGTGGCATAACACCAGTGATTTTTACATGGCACCAGCACTGGTATCACTTCCACTGTGGTGAATGGGTCTTCACCACAGAGAACTGCAAGGCACCAGATATCTTAATCCTTTATCATCTCAGTCATCATTTCATGCCTTTATGTGGAAATTATGGCTTGGAATGGATGACTCCACTTTGTATGTATTTCAATTATTTATGTAACAAATAATTTGGTTAATGAACAGGGCTCTGCAATGGATTATGTTTGTATATAGAGACCCTACTGTAATTAGTTGAAGGTTAAGTGTTACACACCTATACCTGTTTCACTTGCTACCACAATGGGAGATCATTGGACATTAAAGAAATACAGTCGTTTCTGTATCCAAAACTAAACAGAAGTGTCAAATGGTGAAAGTGAGATAGTTTTTTTTTTAGCAGAAGGCAATTATATATGTAATAGACAAAGAAAAGAGTGAAAATGTTTGTAGCAGAATAAATGAAGTGAATATTAAATTCTGACAAATAACACTGTGTAACATGATTTTTGTCCTTGGGTAGTAATTATCATTTCTTATATACTTACTCCTAGTGAAGAATCCCTCTCAACACATAGCTCTAATTCTCCTTCACTTCTACTACTCATGATCAGAGATGCACATATTGTCAGCCACTAAGCGGCATAGTTGGCTATGGTCAAGCAACTGACATGTGAATCTGTGGTATTGAGCAGAATATTTGCTGTAATGATATTTCTGTTTCATCAGCTCAGCGATGTATCTGTTTGAAATGTAATGTAAAATAGGTCAGTTTTGAAACATTCATGTCCAGGTCACAAAAGCAAAGTTTGAAGGGAATAGTAGTAATTTTCTTTGATTTCTAGATAGAAAAGAACACTTACTGACCAAAGACAAGAAATAAAAAATATAATTTTGGTTCACAGTGTAATTGTGTTTTGTTTTCTAGATGGATAGTTTGTAAGTTTGTTTTCTTGTAATGTCAGCTTTACAAAAGTCGTTATTTCTATAGTTCATGTGGGTTTTTTTATGTGTTTGAAGTTAATATATTTATGAATGTTATTAAAATATTAATGCTGTATGTAATATTACAAGTGGCATACAGCATATGGAATTTGTAATCTCAGAAAAGTTAATAATTGTGGATGATTATGATGGCTGATGTTTGTCATCGGTTCGACTTAGTAGTTATATTCAAGTAATGCTTCTCTTTTATTTGCATACTAATAAGTGAAACACTATAATATTTATCAAAATTATTCATTCTTAAGTTTTGTGGTTAGTAGTAAAGTTTGTCTATATTCAGTTTTAGATAATAAATTGCAATTAAATTTCATTTACTTACGTGAATATTCACATTTGAAATGTCATATAAAATGTATAATAAATGTTTATTTACATACAAATGATTCTTTAGTAATGTGAATATCTACATACAAAGGCTTTTTTTTTTTATAAATGTATTATTTTTTTGTCAAATGAAATCAAATTAATACACATTATTAATTTGGTTATATTATAGGAATGAACTATTTATGTCTTAAGGTTTCTGTGCTGACATGCTAAGACTGAGTGTTTTTTGCTAAGTGTATTATTTGCAAGTATATTCTAATAAGTTTCAGCTGTGCATAAGTTACATAGTTTTATCTTACCACAATACAATTGGCTATTGACAATGTACTTTTTCACAGGCTTTTTTTTTTTTGCATTTCCCCAAATGTACAAGTACAAAGAAGTATCTTTAATACCTCCTTTATGTTGTGAGAGGTATGGGTGCTTTAATCATAGTGGGTTTTGATCTCTATTAATGTTAGTCACACACATTTTAAATATATTGTATGTCTGAATTTTGTATTTATATATTATATCCTTTGCTAGATGTTTTAATTCTTAGAAGATAGTTTATTTGGTCAGTGCAATTTCAGTGTGAGTTTGTGTAACTCATTGTTGGTTTGTTAGTTTTATGGCTATTGGAAGATGCAAATATGCTGGACAAAATTGGTAAGAGTTGAATAGGAGATTTTAACTGTTATTGTTGAATATTTTGTAGTATTTATGTATTATATGAATGTTTGGTTACTACTTATCTTTTTCTTCATCTATTATGTATACAATTGCTATAGGTGCAGGCATGGTTGTGTGGTAAGAAGCTTGGTTCCCAACTACGTGGTTCTGGGTTCAGTCCCACTGCATGGCACCTTGGGCAAATGTCTTTTACTATAGCCTTGGGCTGACCAAAGCCTTGTGAGTGGATTGGGCAGATGGAAACTGAAAGAAGCCCATCATTTATATATATATAAATAATATAGTGAGAATTTACAAAAAAAACAAAAGACGAAGACAGGTGTGTAAACAACTAACAGATGTATTAATTTAATGCTCGGGAAATGAGAAAGTCTTTTCCTTTTCGAGTCTAGGCTCTTTGACAGAAAGAACACAGAAATAAACAAGGAGAGAAAATAGAAAAAGGTTTAGTGGCTAGCGATCTATCGTGGCGAATGCCGGACAGAGGGGTCACACAGGAGAGCTAGGAAGAAGGGGAGATAATAAAGTAGTGGTGATCCCAAAACGAAGGTGCGTGTGGAAGTGGGCTGGTGACATTGATGTGTGCATATGTAGGTGTGTGGATGATGGTGTAGGTGCTGGGAAGTGGTCAGTGCTAGTGTGTACAGGGTGATGTGTGGTGTTAGGGTGTGTGGGAAGCAACGGTGGTGTCTAAGGGATAGGGTGGGGATGGGATATATAGGGATGGTGGGGTTGGAATCCCAGAATGGTTTCTTCTAAAGAACAGGAGCAGGATGGACTAAGCAGAATCAGCTTAAACGAAGGAGGGGTGACGATGATGGGAGAGGGTGGAAAGGAGAAGGTGAGTAGGAGTGAAGAGAGGAAGTAGGTGCCAGAGCAAGAAAGGAGAGAGGAGGAGGGTTAGATGAAGAGGGGAGGAGAGTTGAGCCCATGCGGCGCAAAGGAACGAAGAGAGAAGATTAATCTCTGCTCACGGTGAAGACGGGAGTCTGGATGGCCCCTGTGCAAGGACAATCCAAACACAGACAGGTGTTCTAAAGAGTAACCAGTAGAGCGGAAATGGCGCGAGACTGGTGTGCCGTTGCCGAGTCAGATGTGTCAGAGGTGTTCCATGAACTGGTCAGCCAAGCAGCGTCCCATTTGACTGATGTATAGAGAAGGACAGAGAGCAGGCGATGCAGTAGACGACGTTGCTAAAAGTACAGGTGAAGGAGTCAGTGATATGATAGGGTTGATGATGGGTACCTGTGGGAAGGGTAGTGTTGGAGAGGTAAGGGCAAGTGCAACAGCATGGGTGCTGCACTATTTATTTATGTCATGCTTCGTATTAAAAAATAAGCTATAAATGTGGTCCAATCCATGTGTTTGTTATTCTGTGGTTTTCTCTAACTTTTAATTATGTGTGTGTTTGTGTGTCTGTTTGCTTCCTACTATCACTTGAGAACTGATGTTGGTATGTTTACGTCTATGTAATTTAGCAGTTTAGCAAAAGAGATTGATAGAATAAGTACTAGGCTTACAAAAAATAAGTCTTGGGGTCAATTTCTTTGACTAAAAGCCCTTTAAGGTGGTGTTCCAGTGTGGTCGCAGTTGAATGACTGAAACAAGTAAAAGAATAAAATTGCTCACATTCTAAGCTCCTTCCCACTTTTGTTCAGGTTTGTAATAAATAGCTTCTACCTTAATCTTTCCAAATCTTCCATCTTGGTGGTATAAAACAGGTAGAACAATTAAGCTTCAACAGATATAAGTATATATGTACAATTTATTGAAATGTTTATTTTACAACTCGAGTTTCATGCCACTGCAATTTTCTGGCATGAAGTTGAATGTATTGAGCACTCCTTTCTCATTTATTTGATACAATTTGGTATGTGTGTGTGTGTGTGTGTGTACCATGTAAAAAGCACTCAATCTACTCTGTGGGGTAGTTGGTATTAGGAGGAGCATTCAGCCATAAAAGCCATGCCAAAACAGACAGTAGCCTGGGATAGTCTTCTACCTGGGCGGTTCCTGTCAAACTGTCCAACCCATTCCAGCATGGAAGGCAGATGTTAAACGATGATGATGATGATATGCATGACTGTATACTGAGTATATACATATATACTTTGTGTGTGTAATTATGCTTCGAAATTTTTTCATTTACCATTAAACTAATGACTATTTATTTATTTACAGGTTAGTTACGGTGAAAGAATATGATAAGAAAGTGCCTCTTTATTCCATCCACTCTAACCCTGTTAATTCTTTTGAGTTCTGTGTTGGCGGTAAAGACTACTATCTCAGGTAATTCTAATATGGCAACATTATTCTCTGTTAGACAAAACATTATCTTTATGTTCACCTGTTCACTGACTCCCTCCATGATATATCCTTATATATTATAGTTGAAATGTAGATGAAATATAAAGTACCATATTTTCCAGCATACAAGTCAAATTTTTCAGACCAAAATTTATGGCCAAAAAGGTTTGGTCAACTTAAACCTACACGACTTTGGAGGAACAAAACTTCCTTGTGAAATGCAGCAGGATTTGGAAAGGTTGCGGCAATTTTTGAATGTTTACACTATGCATTATGTCGACTTGTATGCCAGAAAATACAGTATATTATAGTTGAAATACTTCAGCTATGACTTGTAATAAAGTAGACTATATAGTCATTTTTATTTCTTCAGCATTTCTTCAGTGAACATCAGTGCAATGGTCAACTAAATGACCACTTAGATTGCTACTGTGTACAGATGACACTGAAATATCACCCTAATTGTTTTTTCTTAGGCCAAGTTCTTTCCCTCCAATGAAATCATCTTTAGTGTGGTGTTTAGTTAAATATTCTTAGATTGTTCAGTATGTGAGATAGGTTGCATATGTTGACCACACTACAAATATTTTATTAATCTGCATTGATATATTTAGAAATATACATTCAATAAATTAATGGATCGATATTCAGTGAACATAATCTTTTATACACAGTTTGCTAGATAATGTAATGAAAGTAGTGCAAGCAAAAGTACAGGAGTTTGAGTTAAAGACAAAGTTAATAGTCTAAAAAAATATTTAGAACTAATATAAAATATTTGTAAGATATTTTGTTTATTGGTTTGTAACAATGTGATTTACTATTATATTTCTGCTAGTTTCTTTTATTCTAATTGTTCTTTTAAATTTGATTTTAGGATTTATGACAAACGGAAGATAGCTGATGTAAGTAATTAAAAAAAATTTTTTTCCTTTTTTGTTTTGGTAATGATAGTAACCATTTTGTTGTTTTAATGAAGGGAAAATTCTTGTAATGAAAATTTGGATCTCATTTGGAGAATATTTAGTTGCAAAGGCAAGTTTGTTTTTTGACATTAACACTTAAATCCAAGCCTGATTCTGTTAGCTTTTGTAGTTGCATCTTGACAATTGATGGAGTTATTTACTACACCATTTTGGTTGTGGAATGTAAAGCTATTAAAAATGGCCTTGGCAAAAGACCCAGAGGCTTAGTTCCAATTTTTAGGTGATTGGGAGAATTTCAGTAGGTGACTTCTTTCAGCTGTTGGAGGCTATGTTCACCTGCCCATTTGAATTTAGTGACAGGATTCAAACTTTGGTTGTGTGAGAAATGCAGAAAGATATGTCTAAGACATCCCTGAGATACTTAATTAGATGTCTCAGAAGGGTCATTTGCTGCCAGGATTATTCAGCAGAGAAGTTGCGAAGTTGCAGTTTGTTAGCTAACTCCAAGAGGTTCGGGGTGAAGTGTGTTGTGTGGTAGTTGTGTGAGATGAATTGACTTTATTAAGATGGGGGCAGATGCAGTGATGGCAAGATAAAGGTTAATTTCATTTGGAGTGTCAGTGTGGTCACTTTAGAGATAGAAGCAGGTAATGAAGTTAACTGGTGCAGACTGTTCAGAATAGCAAAATAATTTGAGTTCTGCCTCAGCAAGTGTTGAAGTGAAGAGACTTGTGTATATTGAAGTCACTGAAATCGAGGACTTGAGAGAAAAGTGAGATGGATGTCCTCGATGCAGGATGAGAAATAGCTGCCATGAGTGGAAGAGATGGCAGAAAACAGTAAAAGAACAGGCAAAGTGAGAGACATTAAACCAGAGTAACTGCAAAGGTTTGCAGTTACTCTGGTTTGTGTGTATGAGAGGTGAGTGATTCCTACTTATCTGCAGACTTGTCACTTTTTAGAATAAAGTTGAAAGATAGTATAACCTGGACAGTAGAGAAGGACTAGAGAGAGAGAGAGTGTGTGTGTGTGTGTGTATGTGTGTGAAAGGAATGCGTGATTTGCATGTTTATTTGTGTTGAGAAGGGAGATTAATTTGTTAGAGTAATTCTTGGTGTTTTGGTATCACTTAGCTGCCAAAGTTGTTCTGAGAAAAGGTTTATTTATTAGAGTTTAACAATTATCACCTTTATCTTTTGTAGTCTGTCAATGATGGAGTTCTAAAAAAGTTTTGTCCTCAGCATTTAGTAAGTAAATAATTATTTCTTTGTATTTATTGTCTCTTGTACTATATAATATCTTTGTTGATTTGAATTCCTGACTTGAATTTGAGAGAGAGAGAGAATGGCGTCCATCCTTTTAATCCAATGTCTCTCAAACTCTTTTTAACTATTGCCCCTGTTCCACCTTTTTCGTTTTACTAACACTCTTTCGACCCACCTCTTGCTGTGATTCAACAAAATTAGCCCTTTAGCATCCAGCTTACTCTGTCAAATGTAATGCTTATTGTTTTGAATTAACTGTGCATTATCTTGTTGCTTAGAGATTTCAGTGATGTGATTGCTTATTTTTTAAAATATCATAGGCTATGTGTGAGAGGTCAGATATGGTCAATTTAAATGCTAAAAGTGAAATACACTCTAAAAAGTTGCTGTTGATAGGTTGATTGCCATTAAGGAACTACTTACTTACACGGAAATCACTTCATCAATATAATATGGGATGGCAAAACATTTTGACCAGTAATATTACCACATGATTTAATGGACTGGCTGAATCATTGGCATGCCAGGCAAAATGCTTAACAGCATTTCATGCATTTTATATTCTGAGTTCAAATTCCACCAAAGTTGACTTTGCTTTTCATCCCTTCAGAGATTGATTAAATAAGTACCAGTTGAACCCTGGAGTCTATTTGTATCATAGAATTGCGGTAAATAAACTATGTGTATTTGAGTAAAATTATTTATTGTTCACCATTGACAAAAAAATTTGTTTTCTTCTTGAGATTTGGTCTATTCTTTGTAAATGTCCTAAGTTATGTCATAAAGTTTTATATGAAAAATGTTTTGTTTTATTTGTTTACAGATTGACAGTAGCATAAAAGCCAATGCTACATGTGCCTGTTATAATTACAATGGAACTGGTAAATATTATTATTGTTATTATTATTATTGTTATTGGTCTGCAAATCTGAATCCTAATTCCACCTTTGCCTTTCATCCTTTCAAGGTCAATAAAATAATTACCACTTGACCACTGGAGTTGATGTAATTGGCTTCCCCATCTCTCAAAATTTGTGCCAAATTGAGAAGGAATTATTATTATTATAATAAAGGCGGCAAGTTGGTAGAATCGTTAGCATGCCAGGCAAAATGTTCAGTGGCATTTCGTCCATCTTTACGTTCTGAGTTCAAAATCCACTAAGGTTGACTTTACCTTTCATCCTTTTGGGGTCAATAAATTAAGTACTAGTCTATATAATTGACTAGACTCCTCCCACCAAATTTCAGGCCTTGTGTCTTTAGTAGAAAGGATTATCATCGTTAATATAAAGGTGGTGAGCTGGCAGAATCATTATCACACCAAGCAAAATGCTTAGTGACATTTCATCCATCTTATCATTCTGAGTTCAAATGCCGCCAAGGTCACCTTTGCCTTTCACCCTTTTGGGATTGATAAATTAGGTACCAGTTGAGCACTGGGATCAAAGTAATCCCTAACCCCCAAATTTCAGACCTTGTGCCTATAGTAGAAAGGATTATTCTAAAGGCGATGAGCTGGCAGAATTATTAGTATGCTAGGCAAAATGCTTAGCAGAATCTCATCTGTCTTTATGTTCTGAGTTCAAATGGTGCTGAGGTTGACTTTGCTTTTCATCCTTTTGGGGTCAATAGATAAAATAAGTACCAGTTGAGCATTAGGATCAATTAATTTGATTAGTCCCACTCTCAAAATTTCAAGGCTATGCAATTAAGAAGTTCTCTTCTTAACTACACAACTTCAGGTTCAGTTCCACTAAGTGACACCTTGGGAAAATGTTTTCTATTATAGCCTTAGGCCTAACAATCTAATACTGGCTGCTGAGGAAATTTCATAGATGGAAACTAAAAGCAGCCTGTCACATGTATTTGTCTCTCTTTGTCCTGATATTATATGAGTGTTGTGTCACCATCATATAAACAAGTTTCATTCATTTCCAATCTCTCCTGAAAAAACAAGCCTGACAATTGGTGGAATATTACCTTGCATAGAAACAGGTGAAGGTTGTTGACAGGAATGGCACTCGGCTTTAGAAAAATTTACCTCAATGAAATTCCGTCCGACCCATACATTATGATCATGATGGTGTGTTTGTGTGTGAATATTTACAATCTGTGGTGAGCTATGCTACGTATGGTGTTATCTTTGATTGGGCTGCAACTGGTGACATTTGTTCATGTTTCCTGTCAACAAAGTGTACTCCAACTCTGCACTTGCAAATTTTTCTGTAGTTAAAAATCCTTACTCACAAACACAAGTATGAGTTGGTGACTGAACAAGCATCTAGTCTTCAAAATCCTGCCTCCTGTACCTTAATGTACTTTGCTAGTATGGAAATTAATCAAACAAATGAACAGAACAGATGACTTTGTTTATATCTCTTCTACATAGTGACATTTCTTTCTTATTAACTAAGCTATAATTTACTGTAATTCTCTGTCATAAGAGTTATGTTTTTATTAAAGGAAACAACTCTAATAATATTCATCTACCATGTTCCAAACATTCTTATAAACATGCTAATTTATAGATCTATCTAACCTAGGGCCAGTAAAAGGTTAAGAGAAGCTTGGTGTAATGTATGATAATATAGTTTAAGATAAGACACACTTGTGATGTTTGATAGTTTGTAATATGGGTAATGATGATGTTTATGTTGTTTGTTCTATTTACAGAGGTTCTTGGTACGTACAATGATGAAGACATTTATTTGTTCAATAACCTAGATTCTGATGGAGCAGACTACATTCATCATTATAAAGGCCATCGCAATAATGCTACAGGTAAGAGTCTTTATTCATGCACGCACACATACACACACACATGCATACATATGCCTGTGTATATGTACAGTCTTGTTTATTTTGCTTTACAAAAACTGTACACAAGTTGACCCTCACTAATCCTGGATTTAGTCCAACAGCTGCAGTGGTTTGACATAGTGATTGGAATCTTGCACCCAGCGCTCTGTGTGGTTCATATCAGCCACAGATCAGTTAATGTACTGAAGCTTCTATAGAGGTACAAGTATTTTTTTTAAATATTCTTTTTGATATTTTTGCCAGCACCATGCCCATGCTGGTGACATGTTTGTGCTGGTGACGTGCTGGTGCCATGCCTGTGCTGGTGCCACATTAAAAGCATACAGCTGTAGAAAACGAGCCAAATCAGTCTGGAACCTGGTGCAGCTCTGGTCAAACTGTCCAACCCATACGCAGTCATTAAAGGAGGAGGAGGATTTTACCTTTAACCTTTTTAATACCAGTCTTCCTGAGACTGCCCTTGGTTCTATGATAGAAATTTCCTATATTAAGCTGATCTAAATATAAACCAACTATCACAATTTCATGTTAATTTATGTTCAAAACGTCAGTTTAATAATTAGTTATTTTGAAAATGAATTAAAACAGAGACAGTGCCGGTGGCACGTAAAAGCACCCACTACACTCTCGGAGTGGTTGGTGTTAGGAAGGGCATCCAGCTGTAGAAACTCTGCCAAATCAGATTGGAGCCTGGTGTAGCCATCTGGTTCGCCAGTACTCAGTCAAATCGTCCAACCCATGCTAGCATGGAAAGCGGACGTTAAATGATGATGATGATGACAGTGTATTTCAGCAGAAATAAGGAAACAAAAGGATTAAACATTGTATGACACTCAGTCTACATGTTATGTAACTCACCTAAGACTGCTCCATGGTTTTTATGATACAAATTTCCTGTTTTTAAAGTGATCTAAATTAAACCATCAGAATTTCAAGTTAATTTATGTTCTAAACACCAGCTTAATAATGGTTTCAAATTTTGGCACAATGTTAGCAAGTTCAAGGGATGGGGCAAGTCAGTTACATCGACTCCGGTGTTCAACTAGTGCTTATTTTATCAACCCTGAAAGGATGAAAGGCAAAGTTGGCCATGGTAGAATTTGAACTCAGATCACAAAGACAGATAGAATGCCATTAAGCATTTTACCTGGCATGCTAGCAATTCTGCCCACTTACCACCAGCTTAATAATGACAGCTATTTTATTAAATTCTTCATTTTTACCAAAATTCATTGAAACCATTTTTTACCAAAAATAATTGAAACAAATGTGTTACCATATTTCAACAGAAATATGGTAACAAAAGGGTTAAATATACTTCCTGACCAGCTGATAGTGGAAGTTTTAGTAACTCAACAAAACAATAAATGTGTTACTTTAACTCTGCTTCATTAGATACTAATAATGAAAAATGATATTTAGAGAGCAGTACATGAGTGTACCGCAGGATGATTATTTCAGTTATTACAGCTGCTATGCATTTTGTTTGTCTTTACATTCAGAGTGTAAATGCTGCCATGGTTGACTTTGCCTTTCATCCTTTTTGGGTCGATGTAATTGACTAGCCTCCTTCCTGCAAAATTGTTCCAATGGTAGAAAGAATTGTTGTAATAGAAGTTGGTGAGCTGACTGAACCATTGGCACTCCAGACAAAATGCTTAGTGGCATTTCGTGTCTTTATGTTCTGAGTTCAAATACAACCAAGGTTAACTTTGTCTTTCATCTCTTTTGGGGGTCAATAAAAGAAGTATCAATTGAGTACTGGGGTTGATGTAATCAACTTGTTGCTGCTCCCAAAATTTCAGGCCTTGTGCCTTGTACAGAAAGGATTATTGTTATTATTATTGCAGTGAGCTGGCAGACTTGTTAGCATGCTGGGTAAAATGTGTAGTGGCATTTTGACCATCTTTATGTTTTGGGTTCAAGTGCCACCAGGGTCAACTTTGACATTCATCCTTTTGGGGTTGATAAAATAAGTACTAGTCGAACACTGTGGTTGATGTGATCAACTTACCTCCTCCCCCGAAATTGCTGGCCTTGTGTCAAAATTTGAAATCATCATCATCATCATTATTATTATTATTATTAGGTGTGGCTGTGTAGTAAGTAGCTTGCTTACGAACTACATGGTTTCAGGTTCAGTCCCACTGCATGGCACCTTGGGCAAGTGTCTTCTACTATAGCCTCAGCCGACCAAAGCCTTGTGAGTGGATTTGGTAGACGGAAACTGAAAGAAGCCTGTCGTATATATATATGTGTGTGTCTGTGTTTGTCCCCCCAACATCGCTTGACAACCGATGCTGGTGTGCTTACGTCCCCGTAACTTAGCTGTTCGGCAAAAAAGGCCGATAGAATAAGTACTAGGCTTACAAAGAATAAGTCCTGGGCTCGATTTGCTTGACTTAAGGTGGTGCTCTACCATGGCCACACTCAACTGATTGATACAAGTAAAAGATTATCATTATTATTGTTATTTAGCTTATAAGCAAAGATTTTCTGTATAAATACTTATCTTTTGAACATACAGACTACAGTTTCGATCTGAAAGTGTATGTCATCCCAGATAATCTAATTATCTAGTAGTTTGTTAACGATGATGTTTATTGTTTAATCAATAAATGTTTGAACAGTTATTGATTTATTGTGTTAGATTCTACACATAACAGTAACTTTCAATGCACTTCTGTCTAATTTGTTCATTGATCTCTCTGGTATCTCAATATCGTAATAAAGAAGTAATTAGTCATCTATGCGTGTCATTGTTATCATCATCGTTACCATTCCTTTAACATTTACATCTCCATTCTTGCATGGGTCACATGGAATCTGTTGAGAGAGATTTTCAATGGTTGGATGCTGGAGTTGCCAGTCAATCCCCACTTATTTCCAAGTAATATTTCCCCTGTGCTTGGACACACTTTCACAAAAAATTAGAAATGAATAGTATCGTTATGTATAGCAGTGACAATTGGCTAAAGCTATTGCAAGATCAAAGCAAAGAGGTATGTACAGACATACACACACACGCACTCTCACACACACACACATGACTTGCTGATCAATGATGATCTGGCTCCTCATCCATTGAGTGAGGAAATTGGAGGAAGTGTTAAGGAAGGGCATCAGTGATAGAAGTAAAAAGCACCCAGTATGCCACACTCTAAAGTGATTAGTATTAAGAAGGGCATCCAGATCTAGAAACTATGCCAGAACAGACAATGGTACCTGGGGCAGATCCTAGCTGTACCACATCCTGTCCAACCTTTCAGCTGATGCTAGCATGGAAAACAAACATTAAATGATGAAGATGATGATCTTCATTTAAGGCTGAAACATGAAATATCAATTTCTTCTATGAGTTTTAGTGGCAAAACTATTCTACTATGCACCAGCACTGACAGGGTCAACAAGTACCCTGCAAGACAAAATCCCCTGCAGCTGGGAGGGTGGAGTAGTAGTGAGGTGGCTTTGTACCAGTTGATAGGAGATTAGAGGTATAGATGAACAGGGATAGGTGTCTTGCTGTAGACTAGATACATGAATACTCCAGTTGAAAAAAGAAAGGAGGGTGAGTTAGAGAGCAAGATAAAGAGAGCAATAATAAGAGATAGTGGCAACGATGTGTTGGGACATGCCCTCAAGGAATATTAGTTGGGTGCGAAGGATGGAGGGCAACGTCATCATTTAATGTCTATTTTCCATGCTAGCATGGGTTGCACAATTTCACAGGAGCTGGCTAGCTGGAGAGCTGTCCAGGCTCTAATTGTCTGTTTTGGCATGGTTTTCACTCAACTGGACACCTTTCCTAATACCAACTTCTTTACTGAATGTGTTGGGCGCTTTTTATGTACTGGGGCTTGTGATAGGTATGTGAAGACATTGAAGGTGATAGCAGATAAGTGAGGTGTTAATGTCGGAGAACAGCACACGGGAGAAAAGGCAAAGAAAAAAGGTGATTTGTGGAGATAGTAGGCAGAGAAGATAATGGAAAATGGAAGTGGTTCAGGGTAGGGAAGAAGGTAACTGAGAAAGCACGAGGATGTAGTATGTGCCTATTCCGCTCTCAGGTTATAGAAAAGTGATGGGTGTTAGGGGATGAAAGGTGCAGGGAAAAGGTTGGTGGGACTGAGAGGATGCAGGTGGTCATGGGGCAAAGCCCCTCAGAGACAAGCATTAACCAAGGTGGTTTTGGATATCAATTCCACTGTAGTGGACGGGTCTTCTTGAGTACAGCAAGGTGCCAGATATCTTGGTCCTTTGTCATCTTTGTAAGGCTCAGTGTCCTGAGATCAACCTTCAGTACTTCATCCCATGTCTTCTTATGTCTCTCTTTTCCACGAGCTCCATCCACTTCAAGTGATTGGCATTTCTTTATACAACTGTTCACATTCATACAAACCACGTGACCAAACCAACACAGTCTTCTCTCTTGCACACTGCATCTAATTCCTCTTATGCCCAACTTTTCTCTCACTAGTGCTCTGTCGCACATGGACACTGACACTGCACAACGAATATGATGACATAAGGAGACAAACAGAACTATTTCCTTTCTCTTTGTAATGTTTTTTTTTTTTTTCTGATATAAAAAATGAAGGTAAAAGAAATGAAATGAAATAACAATCATAGAACTTAGTGATAACAATAATTTAAATACAAGAACCAGGGAACCATCATCATTTATTGTCTATCTTCTCAAGCTGCTATGGGTTGGACAGTTTAATAAGAATGAAGTGTTAATTAATCTTTTAAGATGATTATTATGTTTGTTAAAAAGGAAAACTGCACAGATACAGGTATGGCTGTGTGGTAAGAAGCTTGCTTCCCAACCACATGGTTCCGAGTTCAGCCCCACTGCATGACACCTTGGACAAGTGTCTTCTACTATAGCTTCGGGCTGACCAAAGCCTTGTGAGTGGATTTGGCAGATGGAAACTGAAAGAAGCTTGTTGTGTGTGTGTGTCTGTTTGTCTGTATTTGTCCCCCACCACCACCACCACTTGACAATCAATGATGGTGTGTTAACATCCTTGTAACTTAGAAGTTCAGCAAAAGTATCAATAGAATAAGTACCAGGCTTTAAAAAAAAATTACTGAAGTCAATTCATTACATGGCCACAGTCTGAAGACTGAAACAAATAAAAGATAAATATATTTCTATCAAACCACACGATTGCTGTATTTCTTTAGTAAGACAGAAATAGCCATTGTTGGTATTTCTAAGAGGAAATTTTTTTTTTATGACTTTAAAATCTGAATATTTGCCATGTGATTTCCTGATTTTGTTTTGTTTTTTCATCTTTGCAGTGAAAGGGGTCAATTTCTATGGTCCTAAAAGTGAATACATTGTAAGCGGTAGTGATTGTGGACATATTTTCCTTTGGGATAAACAGACTGAATCTGTTGTTCAATTTATGAAAGGAGATGATGGCGGTGTGGTAAGTTTCTTTCTACAGTTTTTAAAACCAGTGTTGGAGGACTTGTTCGGTTTTTAGTTGAGGGTGAGAGAGAAAACCTGCTTGTTTCTGAAAGTAACCGAGACTGCTGTTGATTGAGGATCAGTCAATTATTATTATTGGTTCTGAATCAGTTGAATGTGTTGAGATCAATTGAGACTGCAGCCATGCTGGGGTACTGCCTTAAAGAATTTTTAGTCAAATGAATCAGCCCCAGTACTTAAATTTCCTGATAGGCCTGTGTATATATATTAATATATCTATATATATATATATAAAACTGAGAATGTGTGTGTCTGTCTGTCTGTCTGTATGTGTGCATCGCTAAAACTCAAGAACTAAGCAACTGATTTCATTAAAATTTTACACATGCATTACTTAGGATCCATGCAATGTCATGGGCCAAAAAAAATTTTCGACTTCGTACCTAATGTGAACCTGGAGCAATCTCTTATTTCATACACTATTTCAATTTTACGTGTCAAAAGCGAAACAATAACATCTCTATTGTAAAGGGAGATACTTTCAATTTTAATATTTCAATATTAATACTGAAACTATCATCTCACATATATACATGCATACATATATATATCATCATCATATATAAGATTCTGGTGAATATGGTACTTAAGTTTAGGCACCAGAATTTAGTATGGTATTATCCATACAGTTTCAAAATAAGGTGATTAAAATCAAATTAAGTAACAAGGATATCCAAAGTTAATGCAGTATGATCATTTCATGCGACTCCATTGCTCCATTATATGGAGTTGCATGAAACAATCGTACTGCATTAACTTTGGATATCCTTGTTGCTTATTTTGATTATGTACATCTATATATACATATATATATACACACATATGTATCATCATCATCGTTTAACGTCCGCTTTCCATGCTAGCATGGGTTGGACGATTTGACTGAGGACTGGTGAAACCAGATGGCTACACCAGGCTCCAATCTGATTTGGCTGAGTTTCTACAGCTGGATGCCCTTCCTATATATATATATATATATATATATATAT
>NC_068985.1:54654168-54658488 GCF_001194135.2 Octopus bimaculoides | reverse complement strand
AACTATGCCATTTCAATCCCGAGCAATGCCAGGTATCTCTGCTAGTGTGTATGTATGTATGTATGTATGTATGTATGTGTATATATATATATATATATATATATATATATAAATATATATATATCTTTTTCATTTTCATCTTCTTGCTTGTTTCAGTACTTACACTGTGGCCATTCTGGGACACCATCTTGAAGAACTTTTAGCCAAATGAATCAATCCTAGCATTTATTATTTTTAGGCCTGGTACTTTTTCTATTGGTCTCTTTTGCCAAACTGCTAAGTTGCAGAAATGTAAACACACCAGCACTAGTTATCAAGGAGTGGTGGAGGACAAAAGCATACACGCATATGTATGTGTGTGTGTGAGTATGCGTGTGAGCAGATTCTTCCAGTTTCCATCTACCAAATCCATTCACAAGGCTTTGGTTGACCCAAGGCTATAGTAGAAGGCACTTGCTCAAAGTGCCATGCAGTGGGACTGAACCCAGAACCATGTGGTTGGGAAGCAAGCTTCTTATCACATGGCCACAATTATTGTTATTTTTTTTTTTATTGTTAACTGAGTTGGGCATAAGAGGAATTTGATGCAGTATGCAAGAAAAAGACTGTGCTGGTTTGGTCTTGTGGTGTGTATGAATGTGAAGTGTTGCATAAAGAAGTGCCAATCAACAAAGAAGAATGAGAATTGCTGGTCATTGCGTCAGGCATCCAGAGGAACCAGTGAGTCAACTGGTCTTATTGGCAGTCAGTTGAAGGAAGAATCAACAGGGAAGAAAATGTCTAACCTATGTGGATAACTTACTTCAGGACAGTTGAATGGCGAATGTTGATGAATTACGGACATGCATAGGGGACTGTGATGGACAGCAGGTTTGTGTGAAATCATTGGAGCTTCTGGGAGGATGGTCAAACTCAAACTAACTGTATTATTGATTCTAAATCAATGATAAAGATGATATAGCTATTGTCTTGGTCAGTTGTATATATCTTACCAGTAGAACAATGTTTATTGACTTGGTCAATTGAAGCTGTAGTGATTTTAGGTGCAGGCATGGCTGCACGGTAAGAAGCTTGCTTCCTAACCATGTGTGTGGCACCTTGGGAAAGTGTTGTCCACTATAGCCTTAGGCCGACCAAAGTCTTGTTTGGTAGACAGAAACTGAGAGAAGCATGTTGTATATATATGTGTGTTTGTTCCCCACCACTGGTTGACAACTGGTGTTGGTGTGTTTACATCCCCATAATTTGGCAGTTTTGGCAAAAGAGATCAATAGGATAAGTACCAGGTTTTTTAAAAAAAAGGTATTGGGTTTGATTCATTTGACTAAAAATTCTTCAAGGCAGTGCCCCAGTATGGCTGCAGTCTAATGACTGAAACAAGTAAAAAGATAAAAGATAGTGAGTATTATTGAATTCCATTGAGGTTGTAACAGATCAATAGGTAAACGAAAAGAAATGTAGATCATAGTTTCAAGGGTTTTGTTATCCTCTTGTCTTTGTAGATTAATGTGTTGGAGCCTCACCCCTTTGCCCCATTTTTGGCAACCAGTGGCCTGGACAGTGATGTGAAAATATGGGCTCCAACTGCTGAAGAACCAACTAAACTAAAAGGATTGAAGAAGGTAAACTGTACTCAATTTGTTGAGACCAACATTATTAGAATTCATTGCTTATAACTGTCTATTTGTTTCTCTCTCTCTCTCAATGACATAGTGTAGATGGAGCCACATGGTGGTGTGATGGGTACAAAATTTCTTTAAAAAATAAAGTAATAAATAAATTAAAAAAAAGCATGCCTTCACTACAAATCTTGCTTTGCCCCAGCTCCATACTATACCACTGCTTTCTCTCTCCTCCCTCTCCTCCTCTTCCTCCTACTACTACAGTAGCTTCTATTCCTCTGATGTAGCTGACTGTATTCAAACTGTCCAAGCATATACAATACACATATTCCTCACCGATTTTGAGTCCTATCTCACTGTGTGATACCTTGAGACAAGTGTCATATGCTGTAGTCTGAGGCCAATCTAATTCTTTGTGAGTGGAATTGCTAGACAGAAAATGTATACAAATTTGTTATCGTGTGTATGTGTGTGCATGCATGTTGATATTTCATGACTTTGCTTGTCACCATATGAGCAGAGTAATGATGCTGTGATGTTTGCATCCCTTGTTGACATTAAACCAGTTCTGTGCTTTCAAAGACCAGTGGAATAAAATAAATAGCCCTTATTGGTGAAATTGATTGGGATTGGTGACGGGACAAGCATCTGGCCTTAAAACACTGCAATTGAATAATGTTTCTTCAGCTCATGGTAGGACAGATATGAAAGGAACAAACACTAGCTGTATTCATTATCTTCTGATTTGTCCAATGTATAGAATATTCTCAGTTATTGCAACACTTACATCATCATCATCAGTTTAACATCCATTTTTCTATACTTTAGTGGGTTGGCAGATGGAATTCTGTTGAGGCATATTTTCTATGCTGGATGCCCTTCCTGTTGCCAACCCTGACCTGTTTCCAGGCAAGGTAATATTTTCCCATGACCAGACACAGAAGATTGGAAACAAAGGACACTGCTTGCATGATGGTGAAACTTGTTTACAGCAATCACACAATGTCAAGGCAAGGAAACAGTAACACACACATGCATGCATGCTCTCTCTCTCTCTTTCTCTCTCTCTCTCTCTCTCTCTCTCTTTCTCTCTCTCTCTCTCTCTCTCTCTCACACACACACACTAGGCTTTCAGTTCCTGTCTGTTGAATCCACCCATAAGGCTTTGGTTGGGCCAGGGTTAAAGCAAAAGACATTTTCCCAGGGTGGCATGCAGCAGTACTGAACCTGAAACCATGTAGTTAGGAAGCAAGCTTCTTACACACACACTTGTACCTATTAATTTTCTATTTATCTTTTACTGTTTTTTTTTTTCTAACCATCCAAACCAGTTCTTCATTCTTTCATTAAGTAAACTCCCATATAATCATCATCATTTAACATCCATTTTCCATGCTGGTATTGGTTGGATGGTTTGGTAGGAGCTGGCCAGCTGAAGAGTTGCTTGGAGTCCATTCTGTTTTGGCTTGGTTTCTACTGTTGGATGCCCTTCCTAACATCAACTACTTTACAGAGTGTACTGGATGCTTTTACACAGCACAGGGTACTTTTACATAGCACAGGCACGGGTGCTTTTATGCAGCACAGGCATGGGTGCTTTGTATGTGGTACCAGCGCCCATATCATCATCATCATCATCAGGTGGGGAGCTACACCAGGTTTGATTTGGCATGGTTTCTACAGCTGGATGCCCTTCCTAATACGAACCACTCTAAGAGTGTAGTGGGTGCTTTTTACGTGCCGCTTGCACAGGTGCCAGTTATGAAAGACTGACATCGGCCATGACTATGATCTCACTTGACTTGACATGTCTTCTCAAGCACAATATATTGCCAAAGGTCCCTGTCACTTGTCACTGCCTCCATGGGGCCCAAAGTTTGAAGGATGCTGTTTACCTGCCTCCAACACAAGTGCCAGGTATGCAACACTGGCACCAGTCACAACTATGATTTCGCTTGGCTTGACAGGTCTTCTCAAACAGGATATTGCCCAATATTTGAAAGGTGCTTATTATGTCCCAGCAGCACAAGTGCCGATTACACAACACTGGCATTGGCCACAACTGTGAATTCAATTGGCTTGATGGGTCTTCTCAAGCACATCATATCGCCAAAGATCTTGATCACTTGTCACTATTTAGTATCATCATCGTTTAACGTCCACTTTCCATGCTAGCATGGGTTGGACGATTTGACTGAGGATTGGCAAGCCAGAAGGCTGCATCAGGCTCCAATCTGATCTGGCAGAGTTTCTACAGCTGGATGCCCTTCCTAACGCCAACCATTCCGAGAGTGTAGTGGGTGCTTTTACGCGCCACTGTGCGAGGGCCAGTCACACTACTGGCAACGGCCACGCTCAAAAAGGTGTTTTTTACATGCCACCTGCACAGGAGTCAGTCCAGCGGCACTGGCAACGACCTCGTTCAAATGATTTTCTAACATGCCACCAGCACAAGTGCTAGAAGGCAACGCTGGTAACGATTACGCTCAAATGGTGCTATATACGGGCCACTAGCACAGAAGCCAGACAGCTGCTCTGGCAATGAACACGCTCGGATAGTGCCGTTAGTGCTCCACTGGCACAGGTGTCAGTCATCGAGTATGGTTCAATTACGATTTCACTTGCCCCAACAGGTCTTCGCAAGCAGAGTTCAATGTCCAATGAAGGAGAGGTTGGCATGGGTGCCAGTCGTCGGATT
>NC_068985.1:54652323-54653865 GCF_001194135.2 Octopus bimaculoides | reverse complement strand
CACTCCGTCGCTTACGACGTCGAGGGTTCCAGTTGATCCGATCAGCGGAACAGCCTGCTCGTGAAATTAACATGCAAGTGGCTGAGCACTCCACAGACACGTGTACCCTTAACATAGTTCTCGGGGATATTCAGCGTGACACAGTGTGACAAGGCTGAACCTTTGAATTACAGGTACAACAGAAACAGGAAGAAAGAGTGAGAGAAAGTTGTGGTGGAAGAGTACAGCAGGGTTCGCCACCACCCCCAGCTGGAGCCTCGCAGAGCTTTAGGTGTTTTTGCTCAATAAACACTCACAACGCCCAGTCTGGGAATCGAAACTGCGATCCTATATCCGCGAGTCCGCTGCCCTAATCACTGGGCCATTGCGCCTCCACAGATTCAATTAATGACTTGGGTTTGTTAATAATGGTTCACTGGTGAACCCTTAATCGGTCAAGTGTTTGTTTCAGTTACTGGAATATCTCCATCAGCAATCACTTAGTCATCATGTTAATTTGTACCAAAACATTACTTGATACATCATCATTATCACCATCACCACCATCATTCTCTTTCATTATCATCATCACCATCGTGTTTGTGTATAGAGATGTGTAAGTACAAAAGTATAATGAACTGGGTTAATGGGTGTGTGGGGAAGTTGGTGTATGTATGTGTGTGTGTATATCACTAGATTGGTTTGGGTATTTGTTTTTTTTTTAAATTTTATTTGTTATTATTTATTTTTGCAGTTTCATCGTGAGGAAGATGATGGCAACTCCAGTGATGACAGTGACCTATTGTCAGATGATGAAGAACCCGAAAGAATCCAATGTACTCAGTCCTAAATGGGTTAACATACGCCCCTACCCTTGCCCCACCCTCTTCTGTTATTATTATTATTTTTATTATTATTATTATAATTTTGAAGTGGCTTATCTGCAGTTTGGTCTCTTCTTAACAATATATATAAAATCAGTGCAACATGGAACAAGGCAAGCAACTCTTTCTCTTTCTCTTCTCTTTTCATTTAGCAACCTTCATCAACTTAATTATGCAAACGAAAAGAAAAAAGAAAATAAACAACAACAACAACTGCAAATAATTGCTTGCTAAACACAACAATGTCCTTATTTTTAACTGAAATATTTTGATTAGTTCCCACAAAACAGTCTGACTTTATGTTCCTCTTCTCCCTCACTCCCCCCTTCTCCTCCTCTTCTTTCTATTGATGGAAGTTTCTTAGATGGAATTTCTATATGAACCAATCACTTCTGTTTCCTTTTGGACTATTAAAAAAAACAGAAAAAGAAAAAAAATCTTGAATATTCTGAAGTTTAAAATAACCAGTGAACTCCTTGAAAAAAGAAAAAAAAAAATACAACAAAACCTCCCAAAACAAATCACACCCTTTTTCTCTTGATTCCTACCCTTATGTAATTCTAATCACAGTATGAGATAAATGAGACCAATAAATGTATGTATGTGTTTTGCACGTGTGTGTGTCCGTGTGTGTGTGTATGAGTGTGTGTGATATTGTAGTTATGTCTCCGGTTCTGTT
>NC_068985.1:54648195-54651412 GCF_001194135.2 Octopus bimaculoides | reverse complement strand
ATATCTTTATATATGTGGATTTTGTCCCTAATATTATATATCTTTATATATATGGATTTTGTCCCTAATATTATTATATATCTTTATATATATATATTTAATAGTTAAATGTGTGCATGTTTAAAAGATGGATATGTGTTCGATAGTCAATGTGTGTGTGTGTGGTGCATATATATATATATATTGATATATATATATATATATATCATCATCATCATCATCGTCGTTTAACATCCGCTTTCCATGCTAGCATGGGTTGGACGATTTGACTGAGGACTGGTGAAACCAGATGGCTACACCAGGTTCCAATCTGATTTGGCAGAGTTTCTACAGCTGGATGCCCTTCCTAACGCCAACCACTCAGAGAGTGTAGTGGGTGCTTTTACGTGCCACCGGCACGAAGGCCAGTCAGGCGGTACTGGCAATGGCCATGCTCAAAATGGTATATATATATTATTTTTTACTTGTTTGTCTGGGCACCACCTTGAAGAGTTTTTAATTGAATGAATTGACTGCAGTACTTATTCTATCAGTTCCTTTTGATGAACCACTAAATTACAAGGATTTAAACACATCAACCAGTTGTCAGGTGGTACTATGGGACAAACACTGACACAAAGGCACACACACATCTATGTGTGTGTATGTATGTATGTGTGACATATACATGATGAGCTTCTTTTCAGTTTCTGTCTACCAAATACACTCACAAGGCTTTGGTAGACCAAGAAGGCTATAGTAGAAGACAGTTGCTCAAGGTGCCGTGCAGTGGGACTGAACCCAGGACCACGTGGTTGGGAAACAAGCTTCTTACTACACAGCTATGCTTGCACCTTTACACACATACACACACATCATACTTATTGTGTACGTCACACCAGTTTATACTTGTTTTTAATTTAGAAACAACACAGGGATGCAACTTATAGCTGAATGCTACTTCTGCATGGGTAAATGAGGTATATGTATTTGTGTGTGTTCACAGGATTATCATCATTGTTTTAACATCCACTTTTCCATGTTTGCAAGGCTCAGTCAGATTTTGCTAAAACATATTTCCTACAACCAGATGCCTTTCCCGTCACTAACACTCGCTTGTTTGCAAACAAGGTGATATTTCTTCATAGCCAGACGTCTTCAAAGCTGGAAACACTTGGTATTGTTTGTAAGACAATGATGCTCATTTACAACTATCTCATGATGTCAAGACAAACGGATAGAAACACACACAGTCATCTAAGAATCAATAAGTCAGAAAAATAATATGTACCCATATGTTTGTCCATAAAGTGGGTATATTAATCAACATATACAGTATTATAGGTCCATTTCTGTCAATCTTACCAATCAGTTACTCTCAGTATTGAATAATCGGATATTGGATAACAACAGGGTTAAATAACACCATGTGCTCTTCAGAGATGCAAGCCATCTCTGAAAGGCACATGATGTTAATTAACCATGTTATTATCTGGTTATCTAATACCCAGTGCAAAACTGATTGGTAAAATTGGCTGAAATAGATTTATAATACTGCATACTTTGATTAATATATATATGTATATATATATATATATATATATATATATATATATATATATATATATATATATTGTTTGTACTTCCGAATGTGGTCATATGGTTTTAATGGACAGTGAACATATGTTCAAACAATGCATATTATATATATATTTAATAGTTAAATATGTGCATGTTTAAAAGATGTATATGTTTGATAGTCAATGTGTGTGTGTGTGGTGAGTATATATATATATATATATATATATATATATATATACAGTCAAAATAAGCAACAAGGATATCCAGAGTTAATGCAGTATGATCGTTTCATGCAACTCCATTTAATTAAGCAACGTGAACATTACATCAAATGTAAAAAGCAGAGCAATCCTCAGCTGCACAAAGATATAGAAATTTACTGAAATTACTTTTCAACAGAAGGACATATTTTTGTAACTACATTTAAACTCTCCAAGTAGAAAGGAAGAATACAAAAAAACATTTTGACTTAGCCAGACCATACAGGCTAGTAAATAATTCTAAGCAGATTTTTAACTGTCACTGATTTTTTTTTGTTTTTTTGTTTCTGATTTATGGATCATCTTATCAGACCTAGTGAATCAAAGCTTAAGGGGGCACTGGCATTTTCTTTGTAGGGAAGGGAAAGGGGTAAACAGTATAGACAGTAAACATGGATGATATAGTGACAAACTACTATAGGTGGGAGGTTTTCTCTACTAGCAGACCAGTTTACAATAAAGCAGGTGAAGTATTAACATAAGGCACCTAGGTCAAAAGTATATAAAATGAAGTTGCTATATTGTGTACAGATACAGTAAATGGTTATTCATAGTTTTCATTAATCAGAATAATGCATCAGTATTGTTTTACATATGCTAAGTTTGAAATACTTGAGACACCAATATTTGCTTAATTAATATGAATAAATAAAAGCTAATTATAAATTAATAATGAAATAAAAAAGAAATAGTGTATAATAATGAATGTAAATAATCAATTAATGATGTATGCAAAAACCATGAAGTAGTAGTAACTTAAAATGCTATGGTAAAGTACATTTAGACTTATTATATAAGGAACCATAGATAAGATGTGAAATTAAATTTTTATATATATATATATATATATATATATATATTGGACTAAAATTTTAAAATTAAACTTATATATCTAATATCATTTAAAGGACACATAAGAGATAAAATTTATTATATAACTAATGTAAAGAATTGATATATAGGATTTACATGGTTTATAATGATGGACTCGTCAAGGTTTGAGAAACTGATAAAATGAATGATTGGAATTAACATGGAATATAATGGTGAACTAAACTATTAATAGAGAACATGATAATTATGTACTAATTTAATTAGATTGCACTATCTTAAATTATCAGGAAACTTGTGTTAACTAACATGGGCTAAGTACAAAATAATAATGGAACAAGGATTAGATTTATTTAAGTCACCTATAAAATAACAATGATTATACTACAACAACAATGGAATAACATGAATCCTTTAGGGTCAGGCATCAAATAAAATTTAAAAAGGTTTAAAAACTATTAAGAAATTTCAAAACATCCTATTCATTAAAGTTAAGTAAGATACAGACTAAACTATCAGCAATAGCAAATGTGATATGGAAAAAATTTAAGTAAAACCATATATTA
>NC_068985.1:54633879-54647795 GCF_001194135.2 Octopus bimaculoides | reverse complement strand
TATATATATATATATATATATATATATATATAGAGAGAGAGGGTGGGCTATAATAATGGGACACATTTTAAGTGCTAGTATATTGGATTATAAAAATGACACAGTACCAAATATATTTATTGCATAACTGATATACAGGAGTTCAGCATACTATCTAAGATTTGAATATTACATCCTGGAGATGGTAACTACCATGCAGAGAACAGTCATGAGCTGGCTTTCTCATATCAAGTACACTGTAGCTTAGCATATCAACTGGAATGGCTGCAATCTCTACAGATGCTTTGTTTTAGTTCTTCTGCTGTGTAGGGCTTTCTTGCATATACGCTATCCTTGAGGTAACCCCTCAGAAAGTAGTCCATTGAGGTTAGATCTGGTGATCCAGGTGGCCAGTGGATATCACCAAATCTAGAAATGAGATGTTTGAGGAATTGTTTTCAAAGAGTTGTCATTGAGAGTCGCGCTGTATGACTAGTGGCACCATCTTGTTCGATCCACATCTGTGTCAGGGCAAACCTTTATAACTCAGGGAAAGAAGGTCTTCAGCATATGGTTGTAGCGCTCAGCAGTTACTGTTACAACTGCATCATGTTCATCTTGTCTCATGGAAGTTTGTAACAGCACACAGGATCACATTTTGGGATGGTGCCTGTAGCTTTCCAAAATGCTCTTGAAATTTTCTTCCAACTGCAATGATGGATCTTTGGCTAGTTAAGTATGCTTTCACCACGTATGCAATTTCTTTTGGCGTCTACAGCATTATGAGGGTCACCAACTACCTGTGAAAAACAGCAAAATCATAGATAATATGTCGAACTCCTGCATATCACTTATGTAATAAATATATTTGGACTCTGTCATTTTTATAATCCAAGTTGCTAGTATTTAAAATGTGTCCCATCATTATGGCCCACCCTATATATATATACACACACACACACACACACACACACACTAATCCCTCGACTCTCACAGGTGTTACGTTCCAAAATCCCCTGCGATGGGTGGAAATCCACAAAGTAGAAACAGTACTGTATATTTTTAAAAATTTTTATTATTTGTATATATTTTATTATAAATGCAAAACAATACCATGGCGGAATTGACATAAGCTTAAATAATAAACCATGATAGGTGAACCGCGATATAGCGAGGGATTACTGTATATATAAAATCGTCATTTAACGTCCATTTTCCATGTTGGCATAGGTTGGACAGTTTGACAGGAGCTGGCATGGCTGGGAACCACACCAGATTTTTTAGTGTGGTTTCTACAGTTGGATGCACTTCCTAATGCCAACCACTTTACAGAGTGTACTGGGTGCTTTTTATGTGGTACCAGCACCAACAGGGTCAACACATAATAACTTGCAAGATGAAAACCCCTCAATGGAGAAAGGGGTAATATTGGGAGTGTGTGGCTTTGTTCCAGTTGAAATAAAACAAATTTCTTATTTGCATAATTACTCTCATAACTGGTCTATCATTTTCCCCCTCTCCTCTTCTTCCCTTGTCTCTGATTCTCTCGCTCTCAACATGTGTGTATGGAGGATCTTTTACTCATTGCCTGCCACCATGCATATGTGTACTCATCATTGCATCTCTTGTGTTAACTCTTTCTGTTTCTCATTTCTTTTCTCTCCCTTTTTTCTCCATATGATGTAAAATGTGACTACAGAAATAACTAATCAACAGTATATCAGCTACTATTAAACTGCATTTTCACATCACACTCATTCATGAGTGTAGTGAAGAATAGAAACTATAGACAATGAGCAAGACATATCACATGCAGCAATATGAGTATTGCATTGAAGAATAACTCAGACAATGAGCAAGACATCACACTCATAAATGAGTGTAGTGCAGAACTGGCTGTTGAACTCTGGGACAACCACCTCCACTATGGACACTGTCAGAACTTACAGCTATAAAATAACACTATATAACTTATTTAAGGAGAGAAGAGTAGTGTCTGTGTATGACCTTTATATTTTTCAGGGCCTCCGTTATTGGAGAGAAGATGAAATAAAGTTATTAAACCAGAAACATATTCTGAATGCTTGCAGTTGGATGGATTCCTCTGTTAAGGACACTCAAGAACCAGTTGGTGATATTATTAAACTGGCAACAGATTTGATCTACCATTGAAAAACTCAGAAGACTTAGAATCAGAATTAATATTCATTTCATTTTTATCCCCCACTTAAAGGTGGATGTCTTGATAGAACAAATTATATTGCGTTAGATACTATAAGAGAAACTCTCATTGACTTTTGGTGCAAAATGCACTCATTTACATCGCTAGCAGGGAGTTAAATCTCCGCCACTTCCAGCACTGAGACCACCAGATCACGTGACTTGGTCTTGTCAGTGATGGATGCTCAATCACCATAGGTGCCATCAACTCATCTTCCTGCCAGTGATATATAAAAAAACAGTGCCAGAACAAGTGTTGCGATTTGCCAGTGAGCTTCTTAAAAAATGTATATTAGCAACAGAGGCAATATTAATACTGAGTAATGATATTTAATCCCACTTAAATGTGGATGATGAGCACCTAAAGATTTGATAAAAGTTAAATTTTTATTATATGTATGCCATATTTCCTGATACTATATATGGTAGTAAACATATTCCTTGAAAGTTACTTGTCATATGGTGGGTAACACTCTAGTATACATATAAATTTGTGTGTATCTCTCTATATATATAGAGAGAGAGAGGGGATGCAAATCAATAACAAGACCAAATCAAATAAAACATCAAAAGTTTATAAAGGACTTTGATTGATTTTATTGAAGGTGCATGACTTGGTGGTTAGTGTATTCAACATAAGGTCATGAGTTCAATTCCCAATGGCACATTAAGGCCTTTCAGCAAAAAACTATCTCGCATTGCTCCAGTCCACTGAGCTGACAAGAATGAGTTGTGTCTGTAGTTTAATGAGCCAGCCTTGTCACATTCGCTGAGTCACAGTGAATCTCCTTGAGAACTACATTAATCTTTTAGTGTTCGGATTATTCTGTCAAATGTGATGTTTGTTTATTTGTATTGTTTTGAATTAATCATGCATTATAATGTACATTATTTACATTTGACGGATATTTGTCCTCAACTTGTTTGTTGTTAACACGTTTCGACTGATATACCCTCCAGCTTTCATCAGGTATCTTGGGGAAATTTCGAACTTGGGTTCTCATTCCTATGGTATTTTTCGATGTTGTTGTTGTTGTTGTTATTATTCAGATCACTGACTGGAATTGAACTTGGAATCTTGGGGTTAGTAGCTTGCACTCTTAACCACTACGCCATATGGCATAGTGGTTAAGAGCGTGGGCTACTAACACCAAGATTCCGAGTTCGATTCCAGGCAGTGACCTGAATAATAATAATAATAACAACATCGAAAAATACCTTAGGAATGAAAACCCAGGTTCAAAATTTCTCCAAGACACCTGATGAAGGCTGGAGGGTATATCAGGTGAAACATTGTGTTAACAACAAACATGATGAGGACAAATATCCATCAAACGTAAATAATGTACATAATTCCTCATCTCTTAAATATAGAACTGCATTATAATTTGGTTTAGAGATTTCAATGATGTGATTATTTATTTTTAGAATGACATGGTAGGGTTGAAGTAAGACACCCAATCTGGTCAGTTTCAAATTAAAACAGGTTAAATATTTGGTCAGGTATGGCCAGTTTGAATGCTAAAGGGTTAAGGGTACATGTATCTGGAGTGCTCAACCATTTGCATGTTAATTTCACGAACAGGTAGTTCTGTTGATCAGTTCAACTGGAACACTTGTCATAACTGACGGAGTGCCTGTCAATTAATTTTATTAGGTCAATGCTAATGAAGGAAAATAGTTATAAAGTGAAAATTATAGAATATAAATATATGGTTAGACTTGTTGTAGGTGGCAGATTCATTCACATGACATTAGTCAGTCAGTGCCACACTATGAGACTGAACTTGGAGCCATGTGATTACAAAACAAGCCTCTTAACCACACAGCCTTTTATCACTTGTTTGTTTCAGTCATCAGGTTGTGGCCATGCTGGGGCAGTGCCTTGAGGAATTTTAGTCAAATTAATCAACCCCAGTACTTATTTTCTTTTTAAGCCTGGTACTTATCCTATTGGTCCCTTTTACTGAACTGCTAAGTTATGGGGATGTAAACACATCAACTCTAGTTAAACAGTGGTAGGGGACAAACACAGACATAGATATGCGCGCGCGCGCACACACACACACACACACACACACACACACACATATATTTGACAGGCTCCTTTCAGTTTCCTTCTACCAAATCCACCTACAAGGCTTTGGTCAGTCCAAGGCTATAGTAGAAGACATTTTCCCAAAGTGCCACACCATGGGACTGAACCCTGAACCATGTGGTCAGGAACAAATACTTTGAGGCATCTTATTCTGGCATTCTGTCAATTCTGTCAATCTACAGCCCTGATTTGGCTCTTTATTTTATTATGCCTCAAAGATGAAAGTAAAGTTGTCCTTGGTGAGATTTGAACTCAGTGAACTAGAACAACAAAGCATTTTGTCCTACACTCTAATGATTCTGTGGAGGCGCGTGGTTTAGTGGTTAGGGTGTCAGCACCATGATCGTAAGATTGTGGTTTCGATTCCTGGACTGAGCGACGCGTTGTGTTCTTGAGCAAAACACTTCATTTCATGTTGCTCCAGTCCACTCAGCTGGCAAAAATGAGTAACGCTGCGATGGACTGGCGTCCCATCCAGCTGGGGAACACATACACCATCGAAACCTGGAAACCGGGCCCATGAGCCTGGCTAGGCTTTAAAAGGGCGCATTTATTATTTTATTATCTAATGATTCTATCCAAACTACTGCATTGTAAAATGATGGTGGGTGTAGTGGGGACAGGGGACTTCTACTTGATTGCTCAACAAGTTAGAAATAGAAGCCAGATATCCATTAAATTACATATGCTACTGTTTTAAAAGGGGTACATAGGCATATTTGCCCAGAGTAACATAACCCTGGTTATATAGGGTGATCACAAGTGCAACACATTTAATTATAAATCTGTTCAATCAAGACTGGCCTGAAACTAAACAACAACTGTAATCCATGTCATAAAACTCAGTTGTGATTCAGCATTCTTTTAAAGATTGATGTATCAAATGATGAAGGAGTAGTCTCCCTTCCTTAAGCCAGTTATTGAGCACTAACATTATTTGTGGAATAAAGTCTTTGATATCTTAATATGTTATAATCATTTCTAACATTCCAGTGGGATGGTTTGACAGAATCATTATAGCATCAGACAGAATAGCTTGCAATATTTGTTCTGATTCTATATTCTAAGCCCAAATCCCACTAAGGTCAACTTTGCCTTTTAGGTTGATGAAATAAAGTAGTTGTCAAGTATTGGAGCCAATATAATCAACTAAACTCCCTCACTTGAAAATTTCTGGCCTTGTGCCTAAATCAGAAATCATTATTTCTTATGACAAATAGTATACCTTGAACACCAGATCTGTGAATTTCACCTAGTTGATTGACAATTACCTTTATAACATAAGTATTCGATCAAGACTGTTCTATGTCTCAAATGTCATCATCATCATCATCATTTAACGTGTCTCCTATGCTGGCATATGTTTGACTGTTCAACAAGATCCAATGAACCAAAGAATATGCGTCAGTGCCTTCTTTGACACGTTTTTCTATAGCTGGATGCGCTTCCTAACACCAACCACTTTCCAGAGTATACTCAGTGCATTCTTTATAACAGCAGCACTAGTGAGGTCACCAAGTAATTGCAACATAAGAACTCCTTGACTAAGTGAGGGTCTAGTATTGAGAAAGATGGCTTAGTACCAGGTGTTAAGAGGGACAGGAACAGGTTTTGCTGTAGAAGAGATGGAAAGGGAGAAAGACGTATCATAATGAAATAATTTTGAACTGAATATTCAGTCGATCCATGATCACAAACACTCTTTCTTCATTCTAGAAATAATTTCAGAAATAATTTGTGCTTTATTAAATAAATGATTTTGTCTAGAGAATAAGATGGATTAATTTATTGACCCTAGTCATGATAATGAGGGTATAAAATAGAAGTAAAAATTTTGTTGAGAAGCTATTATTGATTAAAAAGTCATCCATAACAAGTTTTTTTGTTGAGGTTTAGCTTATCCTATATAATCATCATCATCATCATAATTTTAATGAGCACATTTCCATGCTTGTATGAACCAGATGCAATTCATTGAGGCAGATTTTCAATGGTTAAACGTCATTCCTATTACCAACCCTAACTTGTTTCCCCATAGCTGAATATGATTTTCATGGAAGACTGGAAAAACAAACAACACCATTTGCATGATGCCAATGCTTGCTGACAGCTAAAGCATCATGTCAAGACAAGAAGATACACACATGCACAGAGATACACATATGCACAGAGATACACACACACACACACACAAATATCCATATATACACACATATACAATGGATTTCTTTTCAGTTTATATTTACCACATCCACTGACATTATATCCATCCCCTATTGTTTCCTGGTGAGTTTAGAGTCTACCTGGTTAGTTTGTTCACCTGAGTGCTAGGTGATCAAGCGGCTGCTAACTTTCTGAAATTAGTGCCATCATCTTTACTTATGATATCTATAACCTCCATTTACATTTAAGTAATTTATATCACAGAACTCTCTTAGCCACCATCTTTATTCCATTACAATAACTAGAACCTCCATGCACATTTGAGTAACCTAATGTTCCAATACCTCCATTTAAGCACTATCCATATTTACAAAGCCACCATTATAGGAATAGTCTACTAGAGGATATCACTAGTTGTGGTACTTTAGTCACATAATAGCAGCAGTAATTTTTGTCTATGACTAGCTTAAACTCAGTTACATTGTCATATATTCTGACTACAGTCTATTCATTTCATTACAAACACTGCACCTCCTCCATCCACACCAATAGTGTTACTTACCCAAACAAACTTATAGTACTGTTTCTTGCATGTGAGGTGCCTGACTGAGGATCCTTTCCATCTTATCTCTTGTACACAGCACACATCTATACTTATCTCTGCATCTCTACAATCTCTTCAGACTTACCTTTCATCATGCCAGTAATAATAGTGGCATCCATAAAGTTCTGTTCCTGAAAGAAAGATGAGTTTCCACCCCCAGCCCCAACCCTGTGGCAACCTCTATATCTAGTCCTTTCTCACCAGAACACCAACCCTCTGGAATTTTCTCCCAATTCATTTCTTTTCAGCAAGTATTGATCTGCAATAGTTTAAACAGAACATTAATGGCATTGATTTAATTAGTCTCTGAAGCCCTTCTCACAGACTCAAGAAGTAAAAAAAAACTCCTTTACATACACAGAGAAGCCATTTCCCATAAACAGAGATAACATCTTCATGAATTATTTCATGTTTTGGGGGGTTTTTTCCTACTTAAACTACTATTCTGTAACTCAAACTAACCCTTGCACTAACCCCACATAACTTTGTGATATAATTAGTCTTAGGTAACAGACTTTCTTGATAAACAACATAATTGGAACCATGTAAGTTACAACAAATGCTAGACTTCTCAGTCTCTAATGAAAGCTCATGGAATCCCTGTATAAATAACCTAAAACTATTTCCCACAATACTAACCTTCCTCTTCAGGACTAGTAAAATCTTTTAGTGCAGATCAGTCACTGACCTTCAAGAAAACCCCACAATGGTTAGTGCTCCCATAGCTAGGATATTTTTTGTAGCTATCTAAACTCCCCATATCTAAAAGAATGTCCTTTTCTGACTAATTAGCAATGAGTCACTCACCAACATACTTCAGTCTCTCATAATTGTATCCACTATTATGACGCCCTGACCTAGTTAATAACGTAACAACTCTACCCAGGACCCTGAAATATCTTTTTTCCTTTCACTCAGCCACTTCTGTTTTATGCCCACAACTAACTGCTTTGCCTGAGCCTTAGAATTTTCTTTTCACCCATGTACTTTACTTTCTGTAGATGTTAACTTCCAGATGTCCAAATCTAACTGCCAACCATTTATGGCAGAAGCCAGCATGCTAATGGATATAGTTATCTTGAAAAGAATTACAAATACAAATAAAATGATAAATGTTCTCTCATTCATAATCAGGATCATCATCAGCATTTCACATCCATTTTCCATGCTGGCATGGGTTAGACAATTTGACAGGAGCTGGTGAACTGGAGGACTGTGCCAAACTCCCCTGTCTGCTTTGGCATGGTTTCTACAGGCAGATGTCTTTCCTAATGCCAACCACTTTACAGAGTGTACTGGGTGCTTTTTATGTAGCACTAGCACCAGTGAAGTCACCAAGTAATTCACAAGACAAGACCCCTCAACTGAATTATGATAATATTCAAAGAAATTATTCCAATAGAGAAAGAAGTCAAAAAAGAAATAGAATGACTAAAGAAAAAGGTTGAGAAGCAATGCTTTTTATTTGAGAAGCTACGACATACAGGCAAAAAGAAGCAAGGTGATATAAAACAATAATAGAATTAAAAGAAGCAATTAAAATATTCTATAGTGTGTTGGTCTAATTACACAAATAATTAGATGAAAACAAAATGAGGAATTATGCTTACAAGAAATATGAAGACCAATTAGACAAAAGAACCAAGTTGCCGAGCTAAACATTATACACAGTTTAGTGAAAAAAAATGGTTGAAAATTGTCTTAGGAGGTTTATATATTTTGGTTTCATTAATTATTTAATTACATAATTGTTTTTATGTATTTAAATTCTGGAGAATGAATTAATAGTTACAAATTTGTTAATTACTTAAAATATTTATGCCTGCTTAATTAAATGTCAAATTTAGGGGATAGAGTTAGAAGAGAAAAATCACTTTTAAATAATTGAAATTATTTGTTAAATATTTAAATGCTGAAAAAAAAAATTAATATTTTATATTTGCAAATTTACAATTTTCATGTTTCTTGCTATGAAATTATTTTTGTTTAGATCAAATTGAAAAAAATCAATTATTATAATAATATTCCATGAAGCTCACATTTCAAAATTTCTCTGTATACATCAGATATCTTTATATATATTAATCATTTGTGTTCTGGTACCATAATAGACATACAATATATTCATGTTGTTAGTATTGAACTGATAATAAATCTTTATTAGTAACTCAAGATACCATATGCATTCTGTCAGAATGGCAGAATAGATATAAACATTGAACCATGGAATTGGTTACAGAGGGATGTGTGTGTTGATTTCCATCCAAAGATATGAATGTATGGTAAAATATAAACACTGAAGATAACTAGAGATAACACCAAGTGAGATGTAATGTAAATAAAAAAAATTTAAAAAAACACAAGAAAAGGTAAACTATTTTCTCAGTGCATATTACTACTATTGCTACTAATGATTCTACTACTACTACTACTACTACTACTACTTCTACTACTACTACTACTTCTACTACTACTACTACTTCAGAAATAAGAATGATTTACAACATTTTAAAGTATTTCTGATATTTTTGCTTATATAAAACTTATTACTATTTTAGGAATTTTTATAACAGATTGTCATTTTATTTTAGATTTCTAAATAGTTTTGAAAGTCATCTACTCTTAATAATGTTGTCTCTCTTAATAATGTCGTCTTTCTATATTGTTGACTCAGTAATAAATTGTTAAGACTTTAATCTCATTTCAGCAGTTTATTGTATAGTGTTGTTGTTGTTACTGTTGTGATGGCAGTGCTACAATTAGTGAATGACAAAGGAGAGAAGAATCTATAAAGATAATTTACTAGAAAACCTCACACATGATTTAGCTAGAAAAATGTCTTATCAGTAGAAGTTTCAATCTTGTTAGCTTGGAGGTTTGACCTTCTTTTGAAAACAAGTGAAAATACATATTGAACTGACAATAGGTTCCATCACATCCTAATCCAACAAACTATATGGTACTCTTGTTTTTCTGTTCAATACAATAAATTATTATTCCACTTTTGTATTTGTTTTGCAAAGATTCTTGGTGTGTAAATGTGTTGAAGCATATACTGTTGTATTTTGAAAAGGTCATTTTACCAATAACAAACATGCACTGGTTCTATTTCACTTCTTTTTATTATTATCATTATTATTAGTCAACTAGTTAACCAAATAATTAATCATATGATCAGTCAATCAATCAGCTGGTTGGTTAGAGTTGATTCATTGTCATTTGTGACTTCATTCAGTAACATGCCCCCAGTTAAATTAAATGTTTATCTTCATAGAATAAATAGCAAGAGAACAAATGACTGTGACTATTTTAACTGCTTCTCAAGAAATGTTTTATAACAGCCGATATATAAAATGTGTGGAATGACATAGCTTATGTTGTGAGACATTGGTTCTGCAAGACACATAGCACCATATTGTGAAGTGAAACTTGGACAAGACACAAGAATTTTATAGCAAAGTAGAAAATAAAAAGAGCAAATTTCTAAATAACTACAATATCTAGACACCTAAGTGTTTAAAACTTATTTATTTGTAATAATACATCACCTTCCACGACACAGTTGATATAAAATAATTAAACACACAGTATTGGAGCAGTCATTTTGGCTGAAATAGTTTGAACCAGTTGCTAACACATTTTTGCTTCAGATCAAATCTGTGATTTATCTACAGTTGAACTAAATTAATAAATTTGGTGTAATTCAAAGGAAATTATTGATGAAATTAAAATTCATGCATCCCATAAATAACTGCATTCAGAAACCATGAAAAAAAAGAAAAAAAGAAAAAAAAACTTTTATATTTAATGAAATAAAGTGTATCAAGACTATTTTGAATATCTTTTTTTCTTTGTGTTTTTTTTTTCAAGAATATATTTTGGTACCAGTTCATGCAAGGAAAAGATAAATTAAATGTAAGTTTAAAAAAAACAACTTTAAAGTTCAGATAATATAAAGTTTCATTGTCCATTTTGTTTTGTTTTTCTTACATCAACAAAGTGTCCCCCACCCTACTCTGCACTGCCTAATTCAACATCCCTTCATTTTAGTTACAATCTCTCGAAGTCCTGACTAGAATGTTAAAGAACACTAACTCTAACTGGATTATTTGGTGGATATGAGATATACAACTGCTGCAGTAACAATAGTTAATTAATCATATTATAGTTTTGATTACTATACTGGTTGACTTTTATGTTGTTATGCTATCATTTGTATGTTTGTTGCATTTGAATATTCTTATTTCTTTATTGCCCACAAGGGGCTAAACGCAGAGGGGACAAACAAGGACAGACAAACAGATTAAGTCGATTATATCGACTCCCGTGCGTAACTGGTACTTATTTAATCGACCCCAAAAGGACGAAAGGCAAAGTCGACCTCAGCGGGATTTGAACTCAGAACATAGCGGCAGACGAAATACCGCTAAGCATTTCGCCTGACATGCTAACGTTTCTGCCAGCTCACTGCCTTAAATGTTTGAATATTCTGATATGAGTTTGTTTTAAGTTTATAAACAACAACGGTGACAATAATGGGAAAATAAAATATACAATGAGACAAAATATCTAAAAGAAAATAAATAAAAGGGCTTAATCAGTTATTTAATGAATGAATATACTAATGGGTTGTGAAGGTGTGTAGCTCAGTGGCTAGGGTATTTGGCTCATGATTATAAGGTAATATGATGGATTTTTGATGGTGCATTGTGTCCTTCACCAAGATACTTTATTTCACATTACTCCAGCCCACTCAGCTGACAAAAATGAGTTGTACTTGTAATTCAAAGAGTCAGCCTTGTTACATTAAGTGTCATGCTGAATCTCCAAAAACTATGTTAAGGGTATGCATGTCTGTGGAGAGCCCAGCCAGTTGCATGCTAATTTCACTAACAGGCTGTTCCACTGATTGAATTGCTCTTAATAGAGCACAACCAACAAAGTGCCAATTAGCTACACTAATGGGTTAATAATATTGACAGAAGACCTTAAATCTGGGGGAGGGGTATAGTTGATTATATTAACCACAGTCTTGGATTGGTATTTTATGATGAAAAGTAAAATAACCTCAGCAGGATCGGAACTCAGAACATCAAGAGGCCTAACTAAATATTGTATGGTATTTATGTTCGACACTAATAATTCTACCATCCTTAATGGATTTGCCAGTGAAGGTTAGCAGTCAACGGATCAGTTGTGCTTTGAGCAAAACCATTGTAATCTTGAACTTTACAGGAATGAGCAAAGAAGAGCTATCAAGAGCAACATAGAGACAGCTGAGAAAAGCTCTAGATGGCTCTGGGGCTCTGGTTTAAAAAGATGGTCAGTGAGGTCAAAGATTGCTGCTTGGACACAAGCCTAGTCTCAATCAATATAGGCCAGATTGCCTGGATGAGGGTGTCTATTGTAAAACCCCAAACAGCCAGTGATTCCAGGATACAACACTGATGATGGGTCCAAGAATTGCATCTGTAGATGTATGCTGAACTATAAAGAGCAATATACTGAGAGGTGGATGTTTATGTTATTATTAGGTGTCATTAGTTATATTGAAAAGCTATTTGCTGAATTCTTCATTTCCAAGCCATTACACTCATCCAGGCAACCTGATCTAACTTCCTCAAGCTTAGGGTTGCATCTGAGAAGCATTCTACTGACCCCACCAATCACCTATTTCCAGCCAAACCCATCCGGATGCTTTTTCAGCAGCCTCTACATTGTTCTTGATGACTCTTCTGCCAACTCTTGAAATTCCCAGAGTTCCATAGGCCTTACCTGAAAACCCTTGATGATCAATCTCAGCTGATAAAGCCATTAAAGATGGCAGATTGGCAGTCATCGGTGTCATTGGCTTTACTAAATCTCTAAAATGAAATTTTAAATTGGCATTTATAAAGGTGATAAAGAAAAATTTGGATATGAGAAATAAAATTCATTGAAATAGAGCAGACAAATAAATAGTATTAAATAGTATTTAAAAAAAAACTGTAATGAATATATATTTCAAAGATTGTTTGATTATACATAATAGATGTGTATTATTGTGACCATTGTTTCTTTAGGTCTGTGGTAGTTTCACTGCAACCATATCTATAATTCTATAATGATAATTACTTTGTTAAATAATGTAAGTTTTCTAATAATTTTATTTCGATTATGTATGTCTAAAATTATTATTTAGCAGAATAATTTTAATTATTAATGTAATAAATTTAATTTCATTGTAAACTTAGCCAGTTTTGATATTAAATTTAATATTTATTTAATGATATAATTTGTGTCAAGTAGGACTTTTGTTTGAATGATGGAAACTATGCAGGAGCCTGTTTAAAATATATGTGTGTGAGTGCAATTATGTGTAGTACACTCACATACACACACACACACATATATACACTTTATTAATAAAGCTGAAAAGACATCACAAAAACAGTTACTCAGAGTTTCACATTCCCATTCGTCAGACAGTTTTGGTTGAAAATAAAGCATATTACTCTACCTCCACTATTCAAGTACTATTTTTTCCATCTTGTTTCACATTTATGTGCTTTCTCTGGTGTGTATATATATATATATATATATATATGTATATACCCTCTTTCAACAAACTTCCACACAGTTTCCATCTACCAAATTCCAGTCACAAGATATTGATCAACCCAAGAATATAACAGAAGATACTTGATCATGGTGGCATGCTACTCTAACTCAAATAACCAATCAAATACTTAGTATTTGAGATTAACCAGTGAAATATTTAGCATCAACCTAAAGATGCATTCCATCATATGAATAAGCAGATTGACTTTGACAGAAGCAGTGTCATAACTATTGATATTTTCCGGCTATATA
>NC_068985.1:54621848-54633769 GCF_001194135.2 Octopus bimaculoides | reverse complement strand
TCTGTCTGTCTGTCTGTCTGTCTGTCTGTGTCTGTCTCTATATATATATATATATATAGCTGTCATGTTGTAAAATATCAGAATTAAAAATTGATAAAGATGATGTTTCATCTAAAATGATGAGACATTGAAACACTGCTAGACATGGGTTTTTTCACCAAATTTTTGCTTCTAATTCTATTTCTTTATGCAGAAAACCTTCGACTTTATACATGACCATTGGACATAGTGAAATTAGGCAGATAGTAACAGTGTCTTCACATAGCTAAGGTTTTTCCATTTCTTTTTTCAATTGCCACCATGATTTCAAAAGATGCACATTGTGCATTTGTGAGATCACACTACATATACACACACACATACATAGTGCAGGAGCAAAAAACTTTCATCTTTGACATGGCTGTTGGTGTGGCACTATTAAAGTTGGGTATCTTCATATAGCTAATGTTGCCATCATGGTCTGAACCAGTGAACACCGTGTGTTTGCTGTTAAACATTTGTCAACCAATAAAATGTGAGAAGTTGCATTTTTTTTCTTAATTTTTGCTGCAACCTGTATATTCAGCTCATTAGTTAGACATAATAATATAATATATGCAGCTCAGTTGTACAATATAGTATCAAACTTAGTTTTCTCCTTAGTATGTAGTTATTCATTATTAAAATTACAAGGTTTATATGTATCTTTTAATGTGTTAATTTAATAAACTTAAATAAACTGTAACATTTACAATTCATTGAAAATCTCCAATAGTTTCTAAGCTTAAAACAGATACATATTATGATGTTTGCATCCAGCCTTCATTTTCTTTTTCCATCCAAGGGTTTTTTTAACTCGATCTTCTACACTGTTTTTTATAGCTTTATCTACTTCAAGTTCCATCATTTAAAACAATCTATTTTAGAGCTCTTGGTGTGTTTTAATTCTTATGGTATAACCAACATACAATTCTTGCTGGTAAGAACAAAACTTCTAAAACAGAAGGAGAAAATTTAAAGGATTGCTTTGGTATAGTAGTTAGAACATCTGTCATATTAACAGAAGATATAGGTTCTTGTTTCATGGGCAGCCTTTGACTTTTCTGACTAAAGGGATTTTAAACCTAATATTCTAGACACTATTATTTATAGCGTCATCAGCTTTATCCACTGTTAAAACTAATTAGTGCCATATACATATTGTGGATTCAAAAAATAAATGTTTAAAAATATTTCTTTTAAGTTTTTAGTAATTAATTACTTAATTGTCTTTCCCCATTATACTTGTATATCTATTTATTTATTTGTTTATCTAATACAAACCTGAACTAAAAAATAATAATTTTTAAGTCAAAATATTTGACAACTCTTAAAAATGAGAAAAAATGCACATGAAACTTTATACAAAATATGTTTGTTTTCACAGAATATTATCACTGTTTTTGGTTTGCTTTTATTATTTTTTTAAAATAATTTTGTAGAATGCAGCAGATATCACAGTTATTTAAAAATTGCCATAAAAAAAAAAAACTGTTCCTAAGCTGCAAGTCTTTTACTGCAGACAATATAAGGAAGATAGTTTTTTTTTTTTTAAAAAAAAGAATTTTATTTAACTTGTAAAAAAATTTTTTTAAATGAACAAAACACAAAAAAAAAAATTGTAAAAATTAAAGAGAATAGAAATAAAATAAAACACAGAAAAATAAATTGTAGAAAAATACTTCAATAATTATAATAGGGTTTTTTTTTTTAAGGTTTAAAGTGAAAATTGGTTAGCATTTGGTGAGTGTTTGACGCATTAATAAAGTCATGTACAATACAAATACACATAAAATACATACACACCAACACTTATATATGCATTGTATATGCTATACATACATATGTGTGTGTGTATCTATATAGATGCATACACACACACATACACACACATATATATATATATATATATATATATATGTGTGTGTGTGTGTGTGTATGTATGTATGTATGGGTTTATTTCTGGTCTATTTTTTAATGGTTATTTTTTGTAGGTCTTTACATTTTACAAAAGAATTGAAACTACAAAATTAAGAGTTCTCAGAACTTGCCATTCCTCCAAACAATTTAAACAATATTGTATCCCACTCTGTAGTTCTTTGTCATCATCTTATGCATACAGTTCCCTCAGGAAGGAATGCTATCATGAACAATTCTGAAGACTTGGTGAATTGTAAAGTTTCGATAAATCTAACCTTCAACTTATTCTAGATCTTTTGATTAGATTTAAAACATGAATAAAACCAGGTTAGGAAAGAAAAGAATCCATATTTGTCAATAATAAAAACATGTTGAATCATTAAAAAATGTATATGTTTGCTTGATGAGAACTAACTGGAATGATTTAACAAAAAAGGAAGGAATTTTTACACAACTTGGAGCAAACAGAAATTTTCTTCCAATATGAAAGCTGTACATCATGGTTTAAAATATTTTAAGATTTTCAGTTGCTGTTTGCTTTTTTGTTTCTTAAAGAGAAGCTTTTTTTGTAGAATATTGGAACTACTCAAGAAAACTTGAAAACACAGACTTATAAAATACCACCATCATCAATGGTATAAATATCTAGAAAAAAAAGAAGATATATACACATACATACATACATACATATATACATGTATATATACATATACATATATATATATACATATATATATATATATTTATATATACATACACATACATATATATTCATATATACATATATATATACATACATACATACATACATACATACATACATATATATATAAAACATTCACTGGTTTAAATGCTAAACTCCATCCATTTCTTCATATTTGTTCTTAATAGATTTGTTTGAAACAAACCATGTTAGTGATTGTCCAAGGAAGAAAAAATAGGAAAAAAAACATCAAATAAATAAAAGAAAAACATTAACAAGGTGACAATGATTTGTTATTGATAATAAGGAGCAAAAAATACTTGGTTCTCACCTTCAGTGATTATCTGTGAACCGATAGTGATAATAAAAGACAATACTAAAATTGTAGTGCATATAATATGGCTGAATTGGCATTTATATGCAGAAATGATAAAATCACTTCAGTTTTGTATTTTATGACTTTGGAAATTTTTTGACTGTTCAAAGCTTTATTTCACAAAAAAAAAAAAAGAAAGAAAGAAATCCAAGGATGAATGTTGTGGAAATTGATTGGTCTAGGAGAATGGTCTTTCTTCTTTTCTCCTGTTTTGCGTGTATATCAAAGAATTTGGAAGAAAAACAGAACTCATCAAGAGGGAACAAAAAGTACACCAAGTACACAGATACAAAAATTTATGCCACAAATACAAATGTCAAGGTGTTAATTGAAGCAAGATATAGTTTGGAAGCATAAAATATATATATATACATACATGCATACAAACACACACACACATGTGAATGTATACACATATAGTTACATTAAATGAAGAGTGAGAGAGAGAGAGAGAGAGAGAGAGATAAATAGAGAGAGAACCATTTTTCTAAATTTCTTATTTTATGACAAGATTTATGAATACATGTAAAAACAAAAACAGGAAAAAAAAACAATAAAAAAACAAAAATATACATTTAAATAAATTAAATAACTCTGTTCAAATTTTAAAAAAATATTTAATAATAAAATTTGATATTTTATGGTGACTGATATTTAAACCTTAATGCTACAAAGAAAACTGCAATTCTCTCTATATTTCATACAAATGTTCAGCCAAATGTGACTGTATTTTTGTGTGGTTCAATGTGATAAAAGCATTTTTTCCTAACAAATTTTCAGATATTAATATTTTACAAGAGAAGATTCATACTCACTGAATTGTTCCACTCCTGTATTAATAACTGATGTAACAAAAGTGTAATACATATAAAGAAACATTAGCTTACACTTCTGCATTCCTAGCTGTTTCATTTTGAAACTTATCAGTTTTAATATTCCTGTATATTTCATAAATATCTCCCCATCTACCCCACGCCATCACGGAAAAACATGTTAAAATGAACAATCTCACACTTCTAGTATTATTTATTAACATCATATAATGACACTTAAAGCAATATTCATTATCATTGCATTATAATGCTTATTATGGTACAATATTGTGTCAATATTAATTGTATACCATATACAACTGGTCTTTTGCCAGTATAGGTTTATCTAGGTTAAATATCATCATTTTAAGGTTGTTCATAAATTAGAGACATCTAGAAATCTTATTTTAAATGTTCATTTGTTTTTTATAGATATCAACCATTTTATATTCAAAATTAAATTTAAAAAGGGTTCTGAAATTTATATTTTAAAAAAGATTTTTAACAAAATATAAAAAAATTCTAAAACTATAACTCCCTTTTTCAAACAAAATGAATTATTATTAGTAGGAGTATTATTAAAGCAGTGGCAAACTGGCAGAATTGTTAGCATGCTGGTTAAAATGTTTTGCAGCATTTTATCCATCTTTAGGTTCTGAGTTCAAATTCCGCTGAGGTCAACTTTGCCTTTCATCCTTTTGGGGTCAATAAAATAAGTATCAGTTAAGTACTAGGGTCAATGTAATTGGCTTACTTCCTCCTCTGAAATTGATGACCTTGTGCCAAAATTATTATTATTATAATTATTGTTATTATTATAATTATTATTATTTGTAGTAGTAGTAGTAGTACTGTAATTATCATGGGGATAATAATTGGTTCCTAAGATATCTTTAAACTTATTGAATTAAAAAATCATTTGTAATATTACTGTTGCAATTGTTTGTGTTTAAGTGTATTGCTTCCAATACCATTAGCTATGGAAATAAATCAAATATATCTATAATATAATGAAGCAAACTCATGGAACTACAACAAAAACATAATCAAAATTTTTAACAGAATAAAACAAGTTTAAATTCTATGCTTTAAAACATCCTTAACTATAGAATGAACATGAGGACTAATTGAAATTTTTAACATAATGAAATAGTTGAGAAGAATCTATAAATTTATGCATCAAAATGAAAATAAGAAAATTTATAACACAGGTAATTTCCACAAGTCCCACTAGTTGTTATTATTATTATTATTATTTGTCAAGGCTTATGAAAAATTGCTCTAACAGTATTTATATATTGCTGTTTCCTCATACATATTCATATCCATCTTTTGAGGCAATTTGTGAGTGTCTTTTACAGAAGCGGTTGTATACTATTCAAGTTGTATCCATTACATCATTATACCTTCAATTCATTAGCTAACTCCTTTTCCTATAAAATAACTTTTGATTTATTTCTGTTTTGTTCTCTTTTGCAGTTAAATTTATCATTTCTAATTAAACAATACCAAACTGTGGAATAAAACATTGGTGTCACTTAGAGATTTGTTTTCTTAAATCCTTCCATGTCATCATCATCATCATCATTCTCATCAGTTAAAATACCATTCCCATTTATTGAATATTAATTTTTTTCCAACCCTACACCATAAAGATTTCTAGAGTGACCAATCAATAGCAAACAATGATTCTATTGCTAGCTATTATCTTCACAAGTATGACCTGAAATGTGTGTGTGTGTGTGTGTGTGTGTTTGAGATAGAGAGCGAACGGATGTGTGAGTGTGTGTCTGCGTATGAAATAGTGTACATGTGTGTGTTATAAGCACGTGTGTATGCATGTATGAGTGTGTGAGTACACATGAACACATGTGGGTGAATGTATGAATGTGTGTATGTATGGGTGAATATGTATGTGCATTTATAAGAGTATGTATGTGTGCAAGTGTGTGTGTGTTTGCATGCATACGAGTGCATATGAACATGCGTCTCTGAGTGTGTAAATGAACATGTGTGTGTGAAGCCAGCAGTGGCAGTAAGACAATTAAAAGACTTGATTAAACAGAAATATAATATTCTCATTGCCTGCTCTTTCTGAGAGGATTAACACACACACATATATATACCACTACTTTCATATATAAGCTCTAACACTACACTTTGAACTGGTATCATACACACAAACATATATTGCTATATTCATATATAATGACTACTGCTTTAGCTTAAACTTGCAACAAACACACATACATATACACATACTACTACATTCATACGTAAGCTTCAATAAGCAACACATACACACAGACACATATACACATACATGCATGCCATCTACCACATGTATATAACCACCAGCACTACTGTTTTAACTAGCACACACACACACCAGTAGCACCACCACCACCACAACAGTTTTAACTAGCAACACATATGCAGAGACACATATACACACACATGTTTATACCTCAACTTTAACGATCATGCTGAAATCTAGCCCCTGACATTAGTTATCCTTAGAACTCCTAAGAAGATAATAATTCTGTCAGAATCACTGTCTCAGTAACACTTCATCTGTACATGTTTTTGAAGAATTGTTAGCATCAACAACCTAAAAAAACTCTTTTCTGTTGTTTGGTCAGCTTTCTGTTCTATGACCCTAAAAAAACCCAGATTTTAAACAGTTCCTTTGTAACATGACTACATAAGAATATGGCAGTGAGAACAACATGGAGCAAGAGGTATGATGAAGGAATGTGTGTCAAAAGTAGAATAAATAAATGATGATGATCAAGAGTTAGGAGTAATACCAACATTATTATTATCGTTTCAATTAACAACACTGATTAATTTAATATAGAGAGAATGTGAGGAACAGTAAGACATTTTTGTTTGTTTCCACATTCTATCTCAGTATTTAAGTGTTTACTGTATCAATATAGTTACCCCTGCCCCAGAATTTCTAGTTCCTCCTCTCCCCAATATGAGATATTTTAAGAAAAGTTTTAAGTGTATTTTGATGGATTAGCTTTGTATGAATTATATAGTGTACTGTTAGCTTATTGATAGGATCAGCAAAAAAGCACTCAATTTAGCAAGAGATAAATATCACTTAATAAATACAGGAGTTATACATGAGCTACTTCAAGTTTCATGCTTGAATTGTGCACTAATTGGACAGGCTTAAGAGGTTTGCATCACCACCATGAGGTACCAGGTTCAATTATTCTGCATGCATCATGGTCAATTTCATTTTCTATAACCTCAAGTCAACCTATATCTTGTGAGTGAAACTGGCCAGATAGGGACTGTACTGAAGCCTGCTAGGGAGATTGTAACTGTAATTCAAAAAGTATAAAACTGTCACACATTGTATCATACTGATTCTGCCAGAGAATTATGTTAAGGGTATTCATGTCTGTGAAATACTCAGTCACTCACTTGCACATTAATTCAGCTGACATGGGCGGTTCATAAAATAAGTATCACTCATCTTCTGGGATCCTTGAATTGATTTAAATTGACTGTATTCTTCCCTAACATTTCTGAGTACATTTTCTGTGTTACTGATTTATAAAAAGTTTTTGGTTATATAATGTTGAAAATTTCTTCTTCTTCTTCTTCTTCTTCTTCTTCAGAGAGAGAGAGAGAGAGGGGAGGGAGGGAGAGAGACCTAAAAAAACTGCTGACCCTGTGCCAAAATTTGAAACGATTATCATTATTATTATTATTATTATTATAGACGTCACACAGTATACAATATCGTGAGGTAGTTGATTGAAGATATTATGTCTACCGGGGGGATAGTACTGTTTGTCAAGTCACAACGAGAACCTCAGACAGACAGTAGTTTATGCAATATGCATGCAGTTCCAAGTAATGCTGACTTTTGCAATACATCTAGATTGTACGGTATCTCTAAGGTTTTCAGATGTTTTTTTCAGTTTGGATGGTGTTATTATTATTATTATTATTATTATTCAGTAGTTTTATTTTTATAACGTGCTTTCACTTCACTACCGAGCGCAGCTCTGTGCGCTTTGGGTATGTGCTGTGGTTTGCTGTGGTGCTCTTATGTTTACTGTATTGAAAGTGTTTTTCGTAGAATGTGTGCAGTACCCAGTAGTGCAATTTTCTGTATGTTATATATATTTGTAAGTCCTGGTGTTTTTGTTATGTATTTGTCTGAATATTTTTTTATTATACCTAAGGCACCTACTATGATAGGAATTGTTTCTGTTTTTAGATTCCACATTCGTTATTATTATTATTATTATTATTATTATTATTATTATTATTATTATTATTATTATTTTTATCATTATTATTATTATTATTATTAAAGCAGCAAGCTGTCAGAATCATTAGCATATGGGGCAAAATGCTTGGTAGCATTTCATCTTATCTTTATGTCCTGCGAATAAAATAAGCACTGGTGTTGATGTAATCAACTTACCCTTTCCTCTAAAGGTTGTTGGCCTTCTGCTAGAATAAGAAAGAATTATTATTGAAATTAAAGAAATCATTATCAGTCGGAATCTGCCAATAATTTAGTTGCACAAATCATTTTGAGAGATTATTTAAATCAATAAAAATTTTACAAATTTATTTATGAATAAAGTAAAAAAAGTAACAATGACAAATTGTTTTATAAAACGATAATTTTTCACCCAAAATAAACAGAATAGGAATGGAAGAAATAAAATAAAAATTAATTAATAATTTCATAATATATTTAAAGTAATTAAGCAAAATTATGAAAAATATTTTGACTCGTGTTTTACATTTTAAATAATTAATGAAAAGAAATGAACAAAAAAAAGAATAAGTCCAAGAATGAAAATTACTGAAAATATTTATTAGTGAGAAAACTGAAGTAATATCATTAGGATTGATTAAGTCTTTATGTTGATTTATTTTTAATTAGTGATGAGGGTAAATTGTCTAGGGTAGAGTAGAGGTATAGTACACTGAATTAACACCTAGATATTACTGGTATTATTTTGATGACACAAAAAGAAAGACAAATCTGTCACCTAGGTAGGGTTTATAGTAATAACTAATTTTAAATAATAATGATTTAATAATAATAACAATAATAGTAATAATAATAATAATAATAATAATAATAATTTTGAGTGGGATGGGTTACTCAACCTGAAGAAAATTCTAATTGGGCCCCACCTGTAAGGTCATGTGCTGTTTATCTTGATATAAGATCACCATGTAGTGCACATATGGTTGTGATGCATATGTCTGGTGTACCCTTATCAGACGGGTAGTCATGATGGGTATATTGGGCTTCATATATTTGTACTCCAGTGTCACTTTGACGGCATGCACAGCTCTCTCACTCAATGACAATAATGATAATCCTTTCTATTATTGGCACAGGGCCTGGAAAGAAAAATAATAATTCTTTCTATTATGGCCATCAATTTTAGGGGAGGATGCGAGTTGATTACATCAGCCACAATGTTTCATGGTGCTTATTTGATCAACTTTGAAAGTATGAAAGACAAAGTTGACCTTGGCAGAATTCAAATTCAGAGTGTAAAGAGAGAAAAATTTCACTATGCATTTAGTCTACTATAGGCACAAAGCCATAATTTTTTTTTAGTTGACTATATTAATAATAATAATGATGATTTCAAATTTTGGCACAAGGCCAGAAATTTTGGGGGAGGGTATAAGTCGATTACATCGACCCCGCTCCCCCCAATTGATTCACTGCTACCTAATTTATCAACCCCGAAAGGGACCTCAGTAGAATTTGAACTCAGAATGTAAAGACGAATGAAATGCTACTAAGCATTTTTCCCAACATGCTAATGATTCTGTCTTAATAATAATAATAATAATAATAATAATAATAATAATGTTTTCAAATTATGACACAAAGCCAGCAAGTTCAAGGAGGGGATAAGTTGATTACATCAACCCCAGTGTTCAACTGGTACTTATTTTATCGACTCCAAAAGGACGAAAGACAAAGCTGATCTCAGTGAGATTTGAATTCAGAATGTGAAGAAGGATGAAGAGCTGCTAAGCATTTCAGCTGGCATGCTAACGATTCTGCCAGCTCACCAATAACAACAACAACAACAATGATATTGCATGCTCATTTGACTCTTGAATATAGGGTTGCATGCCATTTGTGTCACAAATACGACATTGCATGATCATGAATAGTTAAGAAGGAAGGCAGGAAAGTTGACATATACAATCCTCTTAAGTACAAGACAACCTGACTGTGGAAGATGAAAAAGGTGAAGACAGTGCCAATTATTGTTGGGGCCTTGGGGACAGTACCAAAAGGTATTAAGAGGAACATAACAGGCTTTATGCACAACTTCTTAAACCTTTATTCACTCCAACAACTCTGAAATTATGTTTGAATTATAAGTTCTGTTCACTAAAGTGATACATATTTTGGTTATTCATTTTTTTCTTTCAAATATATATCTACTTACTCAATGATGAACCACTTATAGCCATTCTTTGCTATGCAGCTACAACACCACTTTTGTTATAGTCACAGTTCAAGTCAGTTTTAATGAGCATTTATTGCATATAGCTATTACATTGTCATTAGATACAATTTTATCTGTACTCTCTCTACCTTTATCTGTACTCTCTGCCTTGACATTATATAATAGGTGTAAGCAAGAAGTGTCCTTTCTTTCAAATCTATCATAAAAACATAGCTGGCCATAAGAAAATAATTTCTTGCTTGGAAACAGGTAAGAGTTCATGACAGGAAGGGCATCAGGCTGTAGAAAATCTACCTCAGTGAATTCCATCTGACCATGCAAACATGGAAAAGCAGACATCACAAAGATGATGGTGATGATGATAAAGGGTGGTGGGTGGATGGTGGTGGGGGTGAGGATAATGATGACGATAATGATGATGAATGTCAATTTGTTGACAGTTTGACTTTTCTAAAAAGCAAGTTAAGCATTTACTTGTTAGAAATAAATACACCTTTGAATTAGTCGCATTTCAAAGTATATAGTTTGGTAAGGTATTTTTGATTTAGATTTTGGATTTCATGAACATTCTAGAGAAGTAGAAATTTATATTTTGGAATGGAATGAAGAAGAAACAGAATAATAAAAATTGGTTGAAAAAACAAAAAACAAAAAAACAAAACAGTATCTGTCCACAAGTACAGAATAGTAAAGATAATAATAATAATAACAATAATGCTTTAAATTTTGGCACACGTCCAGCAATTTTAATCCAGTAGAAAGGATTATTATTATTATTATTATTTTTATTGTTTTCAACAGCTTTTTGCACATTCCTGCTGCACCGTTTGATACACTTTTGTGTAGCATTGTCTTCTGGAAATGTAGAATTATGTCTGTATACTGTATTTGTTGTTTCTGGTGTTATTTTAGTATTTCATCTGTTGCATGGAGTATAATGATAATGATAAAAATAATAATGACGATGATGATGATGATGATGATGACAATAATAATAATAAATCAATCAATCAATAAATAAAAAATTAGATTGTTTGGATGTATATTATTTGAGAATCATTGAACTAACCAGCTGATAAAATGTCAACATTACCATTGATGCTTTGTTATTATCAACAATTATAGAAGAATATAATTATAATAATTAAATTTATATCAGCTGGAATATTATACAATTACTTATAAATATAACATGCTCATGTATGCATGCGTGCACATGTGTGCGCACGTGCACACACATACACACAAGCAGGTGTGTCTCTCCAGTTCTATGAAGAAGCGTCATGCTTAAGGCTGTCTTCCTTTGAGTGACAATGTTCATTTTATCAAATGAAAATCAAATGCACCAAGTGAGAAACTCTGAGTATCTCTGGAGTGTATTGCCAGCTTCATAGAAATAAATATTTACTTTGTAATGTGTATTGAATACTCCTCTCATTTTTGAACAAAATAACCTAAAAGCAAAACCAAATATGGCTTATGAGTGTCACTCCTACACATGCAAATCTATATATAAATATATTTCTCTTTCTCTCTCCATTTGTGTGTAGGTATATATACATATATATATATACATATATATATATTCTTGAATATAT
>NC_068985.1:54620006-54620960 GCF_001194135.2 Octopus bimaculoides | reverse complement strand
TAGGACGAATGTTGCTGTAATTTAGCCCCAGGAGACATCGTCTCCAGCTGGCTATATGACATGATCTGCGTTCTTATATTTTCGAACAAGGGAATCTAGGACCCCCACTCAGTTCAAAACAATAGCTATATATCACAGTTTCCGAGTTATTTCCCTTCATCACCTGGAAATTGCGATACAGAGATATTGTTTTGAGCTGAGTGGGGGTGCTAGATTCCCTTGTTCGAAAATATAAAGACACAGATCGTGTCGTACAGCCAGCTGGAGACGATGTCTCCTGGGGCTAAATTACAGCAACAATCATCCTAAACCAGGACTGCCATGTTATGCTGGCAAAAATCTTTACTCCAAAGTACTGTTACTGAATATCTCGCGTTGTGAGATTTAAAAAAAAAAAAGTAATATATATATACATATATGTATATATGCATGCATGCATGTACGTATATGTGTGTGTGTGTGTGTGTATGTATGCATGTATGTATACACACACACAGAGGTATGTAGTAGATACATGTACATACATATCTACACACACACACACATATATCTCTCTCCTTTCCCGAGCGTCTAGTAACACTATCCGTATCACGTCCTCACGTTGTTGTTTTTTGTTATTGTCTTTTGTCTTTTTTTGAACTTATATATATATATGTACATACATACATAATACACACACACACACACACAAACACACACACACACACAAACACACACACAAACACACACATACACACACACACACACACATATATAATTTTATATGTATAATATTGCGGGAACAGAATATCTCAGTTTATAAATCACCTAAAATAGCAAATATACACACATTGAAACACAAAATATAAATCATAGAAAATATGGACATTTGATTAACAAGATTGTAGGTTTCTTTTTCTTTGCACTGTTTTGGAACATTTCTGACAAAATGTGCACACAGACATGTACAGTATA
>NC_068985.1:54617252-54619793 GCF_001194135.2 Octopus bimaculoides | reverse complement strand
ATATATATATATATATATATATATATATATATATATATATATATGTGTGTGTGTGTGTGTGTGTGTATGTATGTATATGTATGTATACACATATAATTGATATTTATATATACTTTGTGTGGGTGGGTGGGTGTTTGTGTGTGTAATATAAAGAAATGAATTTGAACTGTTGAGACAGTTATGATATACTTCTATGTCCCTCATCTGACACTGTTTTTTGGGAAATCATGACATTACAAAACCAGTTAATGCAAATAAAATTTTTAAAGACTCCTAAAGCAATTTCATTTTCATTTCTTTATACTTCTACTGACAGCAAAAAGAAATTTATTTTACTATTCACACACTCACCTCCTACACACACACATTTATATGTGCGTGGGTGTATGTGTGTGTGAGTGTAAATATATACATATATATGTATGTATGTATATGTATGTGTGTATATATATATGTGTATGTATCCATGTGAATACATGTATGTAAATATGTATATATACAATATAATATGCATATATAAATCTATGAGAAAGAGATTGTCTTAAGTTGTCAAAATACATTTTTAGAAGTTTTAAACATTTTAATGTTTTGTAACAATGACTGAGTGTCATTTATGCATTAGTGGAGAAGATAATCTTATTTCATTCCTCAAAGACTACAGGATGAAAAGAACAAAACAAAATACACAACAGAGAAGCCCTATTTGGTGAATTCATGAAAATGGGATGCAAGTGAAAGTTTTCACCAATATCTTAACCATATCAGAGTTATTCATAAACCATCACACCTTATTATGTTTTCTGTGACATCACACTGTGGTTCTTCGATTTCCAAGTCTTTGATGCTTCAGTGATTTTTGTCATTTCTTTTCCTAATCATCAATAACATAATTGAACATAATGAACATATTTTACATAGCAATACTTCTCACATACCTTGAGTTATATTTCCTTTCTCTAACTGGTTTATTTTCTATTCTGTTAATTAAAACCCACAGTATTATCCATTGGTCTTCTCCTGACTTTGGTTTGTTGGATAGATGATAATGCTGCTGCATTCAAGACATTGATGTAAGAAATGTGTAAGAATGTATCTCTTACTGCAATAGGGCAAGATCTTTCAGAGTGGGAGAATTAATTGGTTAGGAAGCAAGTAGAAGGGTTATTTCAAGAATGAAGTTAAAGAACTTCCATTTAATAAATATACAATCCATTTTGGAAAGCAAAAGTCATTGTGTAATATTTGAAAAATGACAAAATGTGCTGTGTATGCTCTCATTTTTATATACATTAATCACATTGGTAAAATGACACAGACAAAATTATATATATATATATATATATATATATATATATATACACACACACATATATATATGCAAGCATATGTTCACCCTTTAAATAGAGTATATTTGGCCAACAAGTCTGGGGAAAAAATTCCTTTTATCAAGAATGTATACAAAAAAAAATTTGCTTTCTTTCTCTTTTCTTTTCCTTTTTTTTTTCTGATATAGACCAGTGTTCTGTTAAATTTTAACAGTTTTTAGAGTTGTAGAGAGTCAGGAATTATTGACAATTTCTCATATTGCCACTGAATTGAATAATTATGGTTCCACATACTTCAATCAACTAGATTCAACTGCCATTTGCCAATTTTCTATCAAGACGCAGAAAGTCAGCCCAAAATATCAGCTCACATGTTTAGCCAAAAGAAAGTGAATATATATATATATTATATATATAATATATAATATATATATATATATATATTAGGAACAAAACCAAGCCAAATTCTCTGTAAACTTTGATAATAAACTCATTTCTCTTGCCTTGTTTTTAGTTTTTTACTATGGAAAAATGTGTATAGAACATTAATATAAATAAAATATAACGTATGGGTGTGTGTATCTGATTTTACTCACAAGTGCAAGACTGTTGTGCATACGCACACACATACATATTATATATGTATATATGCCATGTGTATGTGTGTTGTTGATGTGTGAAATAAATTTTGTCTGTTTGTATATCATATCTTTCTTTTACTTTATGTGTGTGTGTGAGTGTGTGTGTGTGTACATCTAAACATACAAACAATTGTGTTTGGTCCAGGTGATGTGTATAAGTTTCATCAATCTTTCATATACACTTGATACAATGGAAATGTGGCATATACACTTTCTGAGATACATGAGAATGCATATCAGAGAGAGAGAGAGAGAGAGAGAGAGAGAGAGAGAGAGAGAGAGAGAGAGAGTGTGTGTGTGTGTGTGTGTGTGTGTGTGTATTTTACTATTTATTTGCACAAAGTAAATATAAATGGCTTTGAATGCTTATAAGCTATAATATAAGCTATGCTGCTTATATCAAATGAATATATTATGTAAATGTACACACATGTCACAATTATGTTAATATAAAGGAATTATGTGTTGGGTATGTGTGTGTGTGTATGTGTATGTGTGTGTGTGTGTGTTACATTATGCTGCTGCTGATGAAGTGATATATATGTATATGTGTATATATATATATATATATATAT
>NC_068985.1:54614002-54617206 GCF_001194135.2 Octopus bimaculoides | reverse complement strand
TATCAGAAGGGATATCAGAATAATCCAATCAACCATCTTGCTGAGAAATCTGCAGGAAGCACATTTGATTAATTAATGCTGAGAAATATTAATAACTGAAAAAAAAAGTTTTTTTCAAAAATAATAATAATAATAATAATTCTTTCTACTATAGGCACACGGCCTGAATTTGGTGGGAAGGGGGATAGTCAATTACATCAATCCCAGCACTCAACTGATACTTATTTTATCGACCCCCAAAAGGATGAAAGGCAAAGTTGACCTCAGTGGGATTTGAACTCAGAACATAAAGACGGACGAAATGCCACTAAGCATTTTGCCTGGTGCTCTAATGATTCTGTCAGCTTACCACCTTATTAATAATAATAATAATAATAACAACAATAATAATAATGAGTTCTGATTTAAGTACAAGGCCAGCGATTTTGAGGGGAAGGGGGTTAGTCGACCCCGGTACTTGTCTGGTACCTGATTTTATCAATCTCAAAAGGATGCTGGGCAACATTTATCTCAGTGGGATGTGAACTTAAAATGTAAAATACTAGAAGGAATACCACAAGGCAGTTTTTCTTATGCTCTAACAACTCTGCCAGCTAGCTGCCTTAAGATTTCTGATTTAGGCACAAGGCCAGCAATTTTGAGGGTGAAAGGATTTAGTTGATACAACCAGTGCCAGTACTCGACTGGTACTTTATTTTATTGACCACACCCCCATGCCCCAGAAGGATGAAAGCAAAGTTGACATTGGTGCAATTTGAACTCATAATGTAAAGATCCAGAAGAAATACCATAAAGCATTTTATACAACACTTTTATAATTCTTCCAGCTCACCACCTTATAAATATTAATAATAATAATCCTTTCTCCTAAGGCTTGAAATTTTATGGTGAGGGATTAGTCAATTACATTGACCCCAGAAATCAACTGGTATTTATTTTATCCACGCTGAAAGGGTGAAAGGCAATGTCAACCTCACTGACATTTGAACTCAGAATGTAATGCTGGAAGAAATGCTGCTAAGCATTTTGTCTGGCATGCTAATGTTTCTGCCAGCTCCCCACCTTAAAATTAATAATATTATAATATTACTGATAATCCTTTTTACCATAGACACAAGGCCTGCAATTTGAGGGGAGGGGTATAGTTGATTACATTGACCCCAGTGCTCAACTGGTACTTATTTTATCAACTCTGAAAGGATGAAAGGCAAAGTCAACCTTGGTGCAATTTGAATTCAGAATGTAAAGACTGTCAAAATATCTCTAAGCATTTTGCCTAGCTCTAAGCATTTTGCCTAGCTCTAAGCATTTTGCCTAGCTCTAAGCATTTTGCCTAGTTCTAAACATTTTGCCAGCTCACCACTTTAATAATAATAGTAATAATAATAATGTTATTCAATAGTGAAGTAAAGTTTTTCATAAGAAGTTGGTCCTAATAATATATATTACATTGTAATAAAAGGAAGGATTTCAAAAGGACACAAATTTCAATAGTTAATGTAATTAATATCATTATGTAAACTTAGCAAAAGAAAAAAGAAGAAATTATTTTGGTAATAACTTTTTGAAAAAAAAAACAAACAAAAGACTGAATATAAATGTATCCACCTCTCCTGCCACTGTAGCAACAAACACTAGATAGACATGCTTTAAAGTTCTGAACCTTGACTCTCACTTTTGCATATATTTTCATATCCACCTCTATATTTTAATTGGTCACTCCTCTGATAATCTTCAACTGTCCTATATTTTTACAACAGTTTGAAATCAAAATCTTTCCTTGCTAACATAGGACTTCAATGCTCTTAATAACTGCGCTATGGTTCCTTAACCCTTTTGATACCAATTCACTTATGACTGTCTCTAGTTCTGTCATACAAATTCATTATTTTAAAGTGATCTAAATTAAAACCTTTTTCCAACAAAATTCCATGTTAATTTATGTTCCAAAAACTAGCTAAATAATGGCAAATTTATTTTAATAAATTTTTCATTATTTTCAAAACTAATTGAAACAAAATCACTATATTCCAGTAGAAATATGGTAACAGAAGGGTTAAGGCAAGTAATCCTCAAAGATTGGATTATTTAAACTCAATTGAATAATTTATGCCACGCTGAGTTGAAGACTGTGTTTTATGTTAGTGCTGTGATACATGTGTGTGTATATGTGCATGTGTTTGTTTGTGTATGCTTGTGTGCATGTGTGCATGTATGTGTGTGTATGTGTGAGTTTGTGTGTGTATTTGCGCATGTTCGTACGTGTCTTTGTGTATGTGTATGTCTTTGTGCATGTCTTTGTGTATGCATGTGTGTCTTTGTGTATGCATGTGTGTCTTTGTGTATGCATGTGTTTGTCTGTGTATCTCTTTGATTGGTTTCTTGGTTTCCACTGTGGCTTCAATACAATATTTAAAGATGATCAAAAACTGGACTGTGCTAAGCATAATAAGGTAGAACACAAGAATGAAAGGATTCTTTCAATATTAATTTGGATACTTTAAATTATTCTAACAATAAATCATTTTAGGAATTTATCTACATAACTGGAAATTTAATTTTAAAGAGAAAAATGCTATAACTCTCATTTTATAATTCTATTCTTATCCTGTCCTCAAAAATTGTTGTTTGTTATATTTCATTATTGAGTTATCTAATTATTTAATTAAAGGATTTAAAACTAAAATATTAATTTAAGAAAAAAGTCCAGAGCATAGAAAGATTCTAATTTAAAACCTTATTCTTCCTCTCTCCCGCTGTGTGTATGTGTGTCTCTCTCTATATATTACACATTTATATAAACACACACATATACATTTATATATACATACATACTTATACATATGTGTGTATGTATATATAAATATATAAACACATACATATATACAAGGTGTCTCATAAATAAAGCAGCATGAGAACATTAAAATGTTGTCTATGTTGCCCTTTTTCAATGGAACACCAAGTATAGCTTATAAAGAACAGTTCTATGTTCTTTATTAATGACACATTGAAAGAACAGCTGGAAGAAAGTACAGAGGAGAAGACTGATGTATAAGACTATACACCCACATACACATGTATCTATTTACATATCTCTACATATTTGCTTACAAATACACACACACACACATATATGTATATATATTTATGTATATCTATCTAGCTATCTATATACATATACATATATATATATATATATATATA
>NC_068985.1:54593773-54613990 GCF_001194135.2 Octopus bimaculoides | reverse complement strand
ATATATATAAATGTGTGTGTGTGTGTGTGTGTGTGTGTGTGTGTGTGTGTGTGCAAAGCCTCATTAACTTTAATATGTAAGCATGCTAAAGGGGAATCATAGATATCTTAAAAACTAAACAGACATTTCAATTCAGTCTTTTGAATAAAGAGAAGGAGAAGGATGTTTGAGGAGAACAAAAACAAAAACAAAAAAAAAACAGAAGTCATGTGCAGATTCATCAGAAGATGGCTGTAACTAGGTCCTACTTATAGAGAAAGTTGGATGGAGAGATTTGGATTGTCATTGCTTCACATTCAGGTCTTTTCCCTGGAATGCATGGCAATGTGTTCTGTGAGGTGGCAATTGTGAGCAAAGGCTTTCGTACAATATTCACATTTGAAAGGTCTGCTGAGATTGTGAATACGGCGAACATGTGCGTTGACATAACGCTGATGCAGGAACGTTTTACCACATTCTTCGCACTGGTAAGATCTCTCACCTGAAACAAGAAGGTGCAATAAAAGATAAATCCAGAGTTTTTAATTAAAACAACAATATGTATATAAACAAACCAAAAAAATGGAGTACACTGATTTTCATTATGGATTTGTTAAAACAAAAAATATAGGCGCGGGAGTGGCTGTGTGGTAAGTAGCTTGCTTACCAACCACATGGTTCTGGGTTCAGTCCCACTGCGTGGCACCTTGGGCAAGTGTCTTCTACTATAGCCTCGGGCCAACCAAAGCCTTGTGAGTGGATTTGGTAGACGGAAACTGAAAGAAGCCCGTCGTATATATATATATATGTATGTGTATGTGTGTGTATATGTTTGTGTGTCTGTGTTTGTTACCCCAACATCACTTGACAACCGATGCTGGTGTGTTTAGGTCCCCGTAACTTAGCAGTTCGGCAAAAGAGACTGATAGAATAAGTACTAGGCTTCCAAAGAATAAGTCCTGGGGTCGATTTGCTCGACTAAAGGCGGTGCTCCAGCATGGCCGCAGTCAAATGACTGAAACAAGTAAAGAGAGAGTAACACAAAGTACTAATGTATCAAACATTACAATGTCAATACTATAGAACAAAAGAAATTTAAGTGGTTGTCCCATGACCTTTTTCTAGTTCTTGGAAGGATTTGAACTCAGCACTGTACATTAACCCTTTTATAACCATATTTCTATTAGAATACACTGCTTTTGTTTCAGTTACTTTTGAAAATTATAAAGAATTTAGTAAAATAACTTTGTTATTATTAAGCTGGTGTTTAGAACATAAATTACGATGAAATTTTGACAGTAAGTTTTAATTTAGATCACTTTAAACCTTTCGTAACCATATTTCTGTTGGAATATGCTGCTTTTCATTCAATTAATTTTGAAAACAATGAAGATAGTGTAAAATAATTCCAGCATTACTAAGCTGGTGTTTGGAATATGAATTAACATGAATTTTTCATAGAAGATTTTTATTAAGATTGCTTTAAAATATAAAGTTTGTATTACAAAATCAGACAATCTCAGATGGATTAATAAAAGGATTAATATATTTGTTAGTTATACAGTGCCATTGTTATAGAGAAGAGTAAACTACACTTAATTATGGCACCTATTTACAACTAGGTGGACTATCAGAGTTAAATATTTGTGAAAAGTGCACTGTAGCACCGGTCACAAAATACATAACTAAAAAATTCCAGCCATGGAACTTTTATATTTTTTTTAAAAATTACATTTATCAATAATAAATTTAAATTAACACTTTTGAATTTGGTCTACAAGATTCTTGATGTGAACTTGAGTATTGAAACAGATTTTGTATTTTGGGAGGGTTATTATGCCAATAAGAAACACATACACTGATTCTAATTCAATTCTTTCAGTATTATTATTATTCAACTAGTTAATCATTTAACTAATCAATCATTTGATTTAACTGTTCAGTTGATTAATCAGGTTTTTCAGAGTACTTTCAGTGCCATTCACAATCTCATCAATGAAATGCTCATCAAAAGGACTCTGATAAACCTTGCTAACTGATTGACCAAAGACTTAGTTAAACAATTGATTAACTGATTCATCAAATGTGTAGCTAGTTGACTAATAATAATAAAAGAAGTGTAATAGAAACAGTGTGTTTCTTATTGCAAAATGACTCTCCTAAGGTACAACAAATATTGAAATTTATGCTCAGATCAACTCCTGAACATTGCCAATGACATGTAAAAGCACCTGTCTTGGTGACACATAAAAGGCATCCACTACACTCTTGGAATGGTTGGCATTAGGAAGGGCATCCAGTTGTAGAAACCATGCCAAATCAGACTGGAACATGGTGCAGCTCTCCAGCTTACTAGTTTCAGTCAAACCATCTGACCCATGCCAGCATGGTAAGTGGACATTAAAGGATAACGATGACGATGATGATATATTACTTTCTCTTTCAATATGTATTCAATGTATGCAGTGTGTAACAGTCATAGGGATTCATGTTGATATATTAGATGCAAGAAAATAGAAAAAAATAGAAACAAAAAAGAACTCAATCAATAAATGATCAAAATGGAGTATGCACGCACGCGCGCACACACACACACACACACACACACACACACACACACACACACCATTCAATAATGGTGTCCAGTCCATGCCAGCATGGACAACTGATGTTAAATGATGATGATGATGATGATCATACCAAAGGAAAATGTGTTACCCTTTAAAAAAAATTTGAAACATCCCCAAAATGCTAGACACATAGTATAGTGATTAGAGTGTTGCACTCATGTTTGCAAGATCGTGGTTTCAATTCCTAGACCAGGTAGTGCATGTTGTTTTTGAGGAAACCATTTCATTTCATGTTGCTCCAGTCCACTCAGCTGTGAATGAGTAACCTTGCAATGCCATGAAAACTGGATAACTGCCAATATGAGTCCTAGAACCCTAGACAGTAATGTCCAGCAGTTGATGACAATGAGGGTGATGATGATGATGATGATGATGATGATGATGATGATAGAAATATGCAATGGCACCACTGTGAGCGATTGTGAAGCTGAGGTGCAGGAACGACCAGGTACCCTTTCAAGCATCAATTTATACATCAATAAGGCAGGATGCAAAAATAGTCAAATTCTTCTTTGACAGTGGCCTTGTACACACCAGCATCTCAAAATCCACAGCTTAAAATATAATTTAGCAACAGATTATGGTATTTTAGTGCCTTATTTCATCCAGCCTCCACCACTAAGAACATATAATGGAGTGAGTGAGACACTAACGGTGATGTTCTATAAAGGGAACTGCCATAAGGCTTCTACTCTACTGTCTTAGATAGATACTCCTATAAAATGAAGTAATCACCAAAAATTGATTTCATTGCTGATAAATAACAAAGCATTGATAATTGATTTATTGAAAAAGTTCAGTAAAATCTATAAAATACATATTTAATGTTATCATTTTTTAATATTAGTTTAATATTTAGGACAATGAACTGGCAGAATTGTTAGCACGGCAGGCAAAATGCTTAGTGCATTACATATATCTAAATGTTCTGAGTTCAAATTCCACCTACGTTGACTTTGCCTTTCATCCTCTCAGGATTGATAAAATAAGTACCAGTTGAACACTGGGGTCGATGTAATTGACTTACTCCTTCCCCTGAAATTGTTGGCCTTGTGCCAAAATTTGAAACCAATATTAAATTGATATTAGTTTCAAATTTTGGAGGAGATATGCTGATTACATTGACCCCAGTGTTCAACTTGTACTTATTTTACAGACCCTGAAACGATGAAAGGCAAAATTGACCTTGGAGGAATTTGAATTCGGACTGCAAAAACAGACGAAATGCTGTTAAGTGTTTTATTCAGCATGATATTGAGTTAATATTAAGTCACAGGTGTAGCAGTGTGGTTAAGTATTTTGTTTCCCAGCTACATAGATTCAGATTCAGTTCCACTAGTGTCTTTTACCATTTCCCATTCCCTCTCCTCCTCTCTTGTTCTCTGTCTCTCTTTTTCCTCCTGAGGTAGCCATGCATCTCTTTTACTGCCAGATCTCTATTTCTGTCCCTCTATTCATACTCTAACTTCTCATCACTTGGCACAAGCCACCTCCCTCAATACTACTCCCCACCTCAGTTGAGGAGTCTTATCTTGTGAGTTATTTGGTGTCACATAAAATGCAGGTGCCACATAAAATGCACCCAGTCTACTCTCTGAAGTGGTTAGCTTCAGGAAGGGCATCCAGCCATAGAAACCATGTCAAAGCAGTTAGTAGAGCTTGGCACAGTCTTCTAACTTGCCACCTCTGGTCAAACCATTGAACCCATGCCAGCATGGAAAACAGACATTAGATGATGATGATGATGATGATGATGATGATGATATATACATACACACAAACATACATATGCACACATATGTTCATGTGTAGTCCCTTTGTTTTGACATTGTATGATAGTTGTAAATGAGTGTTACAATCATACAAGCAGTGTTGTTCTGCAAAATCATATTTGGTCATGGGGCAATATTACCTTACTTTGAAACAGATGAGGGTTGGAGGCAGGAAGAGCGTCCAGCCATAGTAATCTGCCTCAAAAAGACAAAAACTTTGTCCAACCCTTGCAAGTATGAAAAGTGATGGTTATCACTATCGGAGTTTTATTCAGAGTTATTTTAATGGTAGATGTTTATTCAATAGTATCAATGATCAATGTTTACTTCATTATATTTAATGTAATTAATCACAGGTCCTTCTTGTTTCATTATATCTAATGTAATTATCTAATTTTCAGTAATGTCATATTAACTTCATCATCAAGTTCTGACTGTTGAATTGTTTCCAACATACATTATAAATAGTTACTTAATTCAACCTGGAATGATGAAAGTCAAAATAATTCTTGCCAAAATTCAAATCAATACCAGAGAAGTACCAAACTAGATGCCTTCAAGCATTCTAATTATGTTTCCTCCAGACACAAGAAAATTATACTTTTTCAATGAAATTCCAGACACAAAACTTTTCCAATTTCCACTAAGAATAGAGAACAACTAGTAAACGGACTAGTGGCAGAGCTTCTACATGGTTGATTAGCTTGCTAGAAATAACATCCAAATTACCTTCAAATAACACATTAGAAACTGCAGTCCTAAATACCTATATATTGTGTGATTGTGACTGGCAAGCTTTAGATCATAGATCTATTTGATCAGGGTTGACTAGGGTTAAACAAACAACAATAGGTGGTAAAATAAATGATGTGGATTAGTTTGGCTATTTTGACCATTACTGAAGTTGAATCAGCCATGTTACTAAAGTCTAACATCTTTTTATTGTAACTTGACTAAATCTATTTCTTGGAACTGATAACAAGTGTTTTTGTTTTCTCTCTAGCTCTAGGACTGATAGGGCTGGCTACCCAGTTTCCATGGCCTATAAATGACCAAAATTACAGCATTATCCCTGAATCGGATGCCAGTTTGATGTAGGGTTCAAGGCCAGCAGTTTTTGAGGGGAGGGGTAAGTTGATTACATTGACCCTAGTACTTGACTGATACTTTACTTAATCAACCCACAAAGGGATGAAAGGTAGAATTTGAACTCAGTATAAAGAACTAGAAGAAAGTGTCACAAAGCATTTTGTGCTATTGATTCTGTCAACTTGCTGCCTTAATCCATCCATCCACCCATCAGAAGCTGGATTCCCAAGTGTGGCCAACTGAGATTATAGACCATATTCAACCATCTCGTCTTTAGTCCCTCCCTACGTCTTCTGCTAGTTGGTTCAGCTTGAAGAATCTCTGTTGCAATTCTTTGCTGCAAAACTCTTCTAATTTCATGCCTGTAGTGCTGGAGATGTGACCACTCGATGCAGAGGAATAGAAGCTCAATCTGGAGAGATTCCTTGATCTCTAACCTATGCATCCTGTTGAGTAACATTACTCAAGAAACCCTTTGGAGGAACTCCATTTCAGCCACTTGCATTCATTACCTAACATTCATGACCACAAGCCAGGATAGGCATGAAAACCAAATTGAAGATAGTGAGTTTCACCTTTTTACCAATCTCTCCTCTTCTGAGGAATGAATGTAAGAGCTGGGGTATTGCTATACCAGCCATCAAATCTAGCATCCAGTTCAGCCTCCTGCCTTCCATCACTTGTGAATGCAGCCCATAGCATCATACAAGCAGCACCTTTAATTTGAAATCTTCCAAGAAAACATGTTTGGCCATGGGGAAATATTACCTTACTTGGAAACAGGTGAGGGTTGGCAACAAGAAAGGCATCCAGCTGTAGAAAACTTGCCTCAACAAATTCTGCCTAATCCATGCAAATATGGAAAAGTGGACACTAAATGATGATGACATATGGTGAATATGAAGATGAATATTATAATGATGATGATGACAGCAATAAAGACGATGATGATGACAATGACAACAACGATGATGATGATGTCATTACAAGAGAATTGTGAAAATTAACTGATATTTTAAATTTGAATTTCTATTCTTTTTAAATATGGATAATAATGAGAATCACTCACTTCTGACTCTTGGCACAGATTATTGTCCCCATACAAGAATGTGTCAGTGTTTGTGTCTTTAGTACAGATCAGTGGTCTTCAATCATTTGTTGCGTATGGACCCCTTTGATTCTTATCTTACTTTAGTTGACTGGAGCCCCATAGCCATTTGGTGATTAAAAATAATACTATTGCATTTTTATAATTAAATATTATGAGGAGTTGTATAAAAAAATTGTGAAGATATTGTGTGTATTGTACAAGTATAACTAATTTATTGCACATAATTTTTAACAACAAAATCTTTTATAGACACCCAAGGGTCATGTGGACTCCGGTTAAGAACCACTGGTACAGATGGATGTAATATACCTGTTACATCTATATCTGAATGTTCACATCTGGGAAATATAGTTATTGTATTGCTAATTGTTATATGTAATGTTTTGGATGTTAAATTTTTGTAATGAGTTATTTCCTAGGTCTTCTCTTAATCCTTTCATTAACATGCTTGCATTAAAATACATCTCTGATTCAATTAATTTTAAGAATAAGGAAGAATTTGCAAAAATAGACTTTTCATTTTGAACATGGTGTTTGGAACAAAATTAGCATAACATTTTGATGCTGGGTTTTAGTCTAGATTACTTTGAAACATAAAGTGTGTATCCTGAAATCAAGGGTGGACCTAGGCGAGTTGGTATCAAAAGAGTTAATGGCTTGACATTTGGTGTAGTCAATTTACTCATCATAATGAACCAGTAAAATAATATTTGATAAGGACTTGTTAAATAACGTGTGATATCTCATCATTGATCTAAAGATATATCAGTATTGAATCAAAAACATTTCAATACTGAAGTAAAGATTTACTGTAAAGTAAAATAGCCATCTATGTATCATACTTAACATATATACACAGTTGAGCGGCATGATATTGTGGATTTTTTTTTTTTTTCAGTTTTTATCTCTTCATAGGCATGTTGTGTTAAAAATGCAATATACATCAGAGTAAGGTAAGCATTGTCCAAACAGTGATTCATGAGGGCCCGAAACATTTCAGCTCTCTTGACCCTTACCAATAATGTGTACTCATAGCCACATGCCTAAATGAAATTTGTCAGTTCTGACATATAAGAAACAGTGAATAAAAACTTGGTGTACAGAAACAGCATCAGATATGAACAAACAGCAAAATGCTTAAGAGTAATAAATATTTTTTACTCTGTCAAAAATTTAGTTAGGTGTGTTTCATTAAAATTCAGTTTTCCATCTGTGATAACTTTGTATGTCTATTAGATGTATGCTTAAGAAGTTTAATTAAGAAAATCAGAAATATATTGGCTTTCTTTACTGAAACTCTAAATTCTGCTTATAGATTTAAGAATCTTTTAAAAGACAATATTGTCTCTTTTACAAAATATAAGCCATTGCACATATTACAGAAAAGACTATATATATATATATATCAGGGACATGCCACCTAGGTAGCCAAGGTAGGCAGTGCCTACTTTAAATAAAACAGATCAATAGTGGCATTTTCCTTTTATAGCAAAATATGCATCTAATTCAATAAAATTATGAAGCTTACTCTGATTACTATACATAAAATGCAAAATATTTTAATTTAATGTAGATTAGGTAGGCATAATTCAACCCTACTTTTCAATCTCAGTATTTAAGCTACACATAGTACTGCTGTAGTACACATGCTGCATACACACCTACAACACTGTTTTCTTTACATGCTATAAAGGCAGAAATAAATCTACCTTCAACTGAGTTGCGCACCGTGTTTCACTTATTGTTTTGTGTGTTTAACTACATAAAGGTCACCAACTGCCTACCCTAAGTAATTACTGATGGCATCTGCCTGATATATATTCTCTAACTTTGTTTACAGCAAAACGTTTTTGAGTATGTGTATAAAAGCTCCTATTTTAATATATCAGCTACAACTTAAGGATATCAATTTGCAATAGCAGTTTTATGGGGTTGTACCAAACTGTGCTGATATAATGTAGGATAGATATAGTAATAATGATAATAATCCATGGATGGAATTTATAAATATTTTAATGCATTGTTATGTGTGTTTCCACAAATCACATGCACCTGATGAAATGAATGTATGAACTATGATCCACCTGATAAAAATAGATTGTACTGTAATCATCCCAGGAATATGGACTATGGTCTTAAGAAATATGTGATTCGTGGAAACACATGCATTAAAGTATTTATAAATTCCATCCATGGATTATTATTATTACTACACACACACACATGCATACACATATGTACACACAAACATACATATAAAAAAATAAATGTGAAATATTTATCATATAATGGGATCATTTTTAATAACCTTGCATTTAAGTATAAATCAAACTGCTTTAAAGCAATAATAACTTCCAAAATCACATAATTAAATAATTAAAATGTCATTAACATTCAGTTGTTAATAGCAATAATAATGGAATAATGGTATAAGAAACTGTCATGGATCTATTATGATTTTGTTATCTCCATAATTATTGACTGACTGAAATATCTACAAATATTAAATTACAAGACCACAAAAAACATAGAAATTGGTTCATAAAAACACAAAAATAATTTTCTTATTAATAAATGGTTGTTCATCATTTTACTTGTGCCAAATTTAATTCTTTTGATACCATATTTCTTTTGAAATACACTATCTAAAACAATGAAGAATTTAGTGAAATAACTTTGTCATTATTAAGTTGATGCTTGGAACACAAATTAACATGAAATTTTGGAGGATGATATCAATTTCAATCAAATTATAATGGAAAGTTTGTGTCATAAAACCATGGATTGGTATCAAAAAGATGAACCCCTTTGATATCATATTTCTGTTGAAATATATTGCAATTGTTTTAATTAATTATGATATTAAAGATGAATTTAGTAAAATAACGTTATCATTTCAACATTTAAATTTAATTTGCCAAAATATTTTCATCTCTAATGCAGCATGGAATTTTGTCAGTGAACAGGTCACGGTCTCAAAGCGACGAAAATATTTTGGCAAATTAAATTTAAATGTTGAAGTGAATCTAACAGTTTTTGTGTGTTTCTTAAATGGCTTATAAACACCTTCCACGCTGCAATAGTTTTTGTTCCTGCACACAATCTCAGATCAGGTCACTTGCTATGCAAGTACATCTCTGTTATCATTTCATTTTTGCATTTGGTTTTTTGCATTTTATGTGAATTTGTGTGTTGAAGCAAATTTTGTTGTGTCTAGGGGGAATCATTATGCTAACATGATGAACACACTCACTGGTTCAACTCCACTCATCTATTAAATATCCAACTGGATATTTAATAAATGAGTGGAATTGAAGCAGTGAGTGTGCTCATTACATTGGTATCATGACTCTCCCTAGACACAACAAAACTTTATCGTTATTAAACTGGTATCTGGAACACAAATTAACATGAAAGGTTTGGAAGAAGGGTTTTATTTAGACCACTATAAAACAAGGAATTTGTATCATAGAACTAGGAGTGGTCTCAGGTGGGTTGGCATCAAAAGAGTTAAAATGAAATCAGAAAGGAATTGTGAACATGTCTTACCAGTGTGTATCATCTGATGGCGTTCTAAATGAGTGTTGAGAGAAAATCGTCTCCCACAGTCGCGGCACTCATACGGCAAATCGGAACGATGCATCATCATCTCGTGAGCCGTGAGGCTGCTGCTGTAGAGAAAAGCCTTCGAACAATGAGAACATTTGAAGGGTTTCTTGTCCAAAGGTGCAATTCCAGCAGTTGAAGGGGTTGTTGATGAAGTCGAAGCAGAAGTTGACGATTTGGGGTCGGGAAAGACACTGGGTGAGAAGGACTCGCTGCCTCTCATAAACATATAAGGATCGTCTGTCTGCATCATGCTGCTTTTTATGGGATACCTTTTTTTTAAAAAAAGGCTGATTAATGTTGAGGTTTTGTGAGGAAGTAATGGATGAAAGCTACAAAGCACTTCCTTATTTTCCAACAAAATGTCAATGACCACCAAATCTTTGTGGAATTTCAGAAGCAAACAAAGTCCTGAAATAGAAATTATAATAGAATAAATAATTGGTTAGTAGAAGTAAGTAAGTTTAAAATGATCAAATTTTGATTAAAATAAAATGCTGAGAGAAAAAGTGAAGTGAATTCAAGAAAGAGAAATATTGAGAAAAAATACCAAGTTTACTATAAATGATTCTGAATAAACTACCACTGGTCTATATTTTTTCAAATTGATATAGTATCTTTTTCTAAGAAAGTAGAGCATAATTTGAGACAGATTTGACCTGCTATTTCTTGCAGCTTGAAGGACCCTGTACAGGCTCCCTCATTGGTTCATGTTAACATGTTTTAAAGTTTAGCAGGAAGATAGTTTATACATGAACATAGTTTATACATGAACATAGTTTATACATGAACATAGTTTATATATGAACATAGTTTATATATCTTCCTACTAAACTTAGATGGTTTATATATGAGTGCTAAACATTTTACTTTACAAATTAGTCAGAAGATGTAGAACACTGTCAATATTGGATTGATGCGGTGATGTTTAGCATCGACATTAGAAGGTATCCGCAGGAAAAACACTGAATGGAGAAGTCCTGAAGGCCACTGTTCTAGGTCGAAGGATAGAGTGAAGTATCTAGTATGGGTGTATAGGGGATGAGACTCAGTAAGTGTAAGTGAAGAACTGATGTAATTTACATTATTTTTTTGAAATATGATAAAATATAGAGCTATTTGTGAGAAAACCCTATTTAAAACAACAACAAAAAAAACTATTGGTAAACTTTAAGTGCAACTTAAAGAGCACAACTCTTTATTGTCCAGACTACTACAACGTTAGTGCCAACCAGTCTCATCCTTTGTATTATACTTTGTTTTGCATTATAGAGAATTTTTTGAGATTCAGAGTTACCGAGCTGACAAAGCCCAGCGACTATACCTTTTCCTTTTCCCATGAGGATTAAGCAGGATCACTTGCCCCCACCTTTCTTACCACAACCTTCCATCTTTTCTCAAACACACCTCATGGCAGGCATCTCTTCTCGAGCCCTATCTATCTCTTCAGATGGTATTTGAAGTATGTCAGCAAACCAGGGCCAGACATGAAAGATCCTGTCACGAGTCCTTGCAATCTGGTCTTCCACACACTCTTTCAACACTGCCACTGAACAGAGAAAACATGCCTCACCTTCCTTTGAGAGTCTGGTTGGCAGCACAATCTTTATTATAGACTCGACTGATAGCTGTACTCTGCCTAGGTGTGACAAAACGTGTTCAGCATAAATTATCAAGCCTGAAAGCTTCTGGCACTGTACAAAAGTGTGCTGGATGGTTTCATCGTCCAGCCCACATCTTGGACATGCCGTTGGCACTGACATTCCATGCCTGGATAACTTATCGCGAACAGGTAAAACGTTCCTGTAGCACTGCCAGGTCAGGGATTTTTGGTAATTATCCAAATACCCCGGCCTGAAAGTTTTTGGGAACAGGTTGGCAAGTTGGTTCTCATCGAACCCCAAGCCCCTCCTAGGACGTCATCATTTTTAAACTCTACTAGCCCTTTATACAAAACCAAGGTGGTATTCCCATTGCCGGCCTTGCCCATCTTGTGGATTAGCACAAGTGCCTGTCGACACTCCTTTCGCCATTCTGTCAGATTATGCCTTTTAATAAAACTGGGTTTGAATCTCTCTAAAGAGGCTGGTTGTGGAAAGAATTCCTCCGCCAATGGATTTCATACCTTGTTGCCTTCCAGGTAGCACCAGAGATGTCTCAGCCTCAACACATGTCTGCGCATCATAAGCCAGGGCATCCCTAACCCACCCTTTAACAGTCCTGGCAGCAGACGGAGCGCTTCACAAGTGGCTTTCCTCCTTTCCACAATAAGTGGAAGAGGAGTCGCTTCAACTTGTTTAGCCACAAGTCAGGGCACAACGGTTAGGCGGTAGGTGATTACAGGTGCAATAGACACCTGTACCACCTACGCCCTTCCTTTCAGGGACAGAGCCCATCCGGACCAAGTGTGGACAAGGGCCTCCACCCTGTCTGTCACCTTGCTCCAATTCTTCTCCATCTGGGAGTCCGGTCCAAACCAAACAACAAGCAACTTAACAGGACCATCTGTCCAGTGACACAAGACACTGGACGATATCGACTTCCTCCTCCAGGTGCTGAGGCGCAAGCCGATGGACTTGTCCTTGTTAACTTTTGCCCCTGCCACCGCCTCTTATTCTTTTATAGCGTCCTCTACACAAGGTAGCTGAGCCTCGTTGGACACAATGATGGTGATGTCATCCGCTTAAGCAGAGACTGACTTAACGCATCCAATTTCATTGGGGGTGCACCCCAAATTCTCCAACTTCCACAGTAATGGCTCAAGAGCCAACACATACAAAAGCGGAGACAGGGGACACCCTTGATGAACTGACTGCTTGATTGAAATCAGCTCCGACAGGTAGCTGTTTATCTGAACGGTGGATTTGATGCCACTATACATTGCGGAGATCCATCTACGGAAGTCTGGGCCCAGCCCTGCTGCTTTGAGGACCACCGCCAGGTACTAGTGGTCTATCATATCAAATGCTTTTCTTTGGTCTAAATGGACCAGTGCACCACCTTTGCCAGTTAATTTACTCAACCTGTCTAAGGTGTAGCATATAAGGTGAAGAGTGTCCGGGATTGACCTGCCTGGAATGGCGCATGTCTGCGCCTTCCCTACAAGCTTCTCCATCACACGTGTCAACCTTTTTGCTAACAACTTGGCCAAAATCTTTAACTCTACATTGAGTAGAGTTATGGGCCTGTAATTACTTATAATGTCCCCTTGCTCGGGTCCTTCTGGATCAGTGTCACCACTCTGTGACTCACAGAGCTGAGAATCCTCCCATTCTGTTGCCAGTTTGTATAAACGCCTGCCAGCAGGTTCCTGAACAAGTCCAGCATGCTATGATAAAACTCATCGAGTAGACCATCCAGCCCTAGTGACTTGTCCCTAGCGCACTTGGCCAGCATCTCTTTGACCTCCGCAGGTGTAATCGATCCTTCACAGCATTCTGCCTCACATGCCAAGAGTCGCAGCCCACCAGCGAGGAAGCCCTTTAGGAACTCCCCACGCTCGAGTGCATTGCTACCCCCAAACAACTGGGTGAAGTGCTGGTGAAAGGCCTTTTGCATCTTTTCCTGTTCATAGATCTTGCGCTCCTGTTCATCAGTTAAAGACTTTATAGAGGCTTTTTTTTCACTCTGACACTCCACACGACGGGCCCATCTGGCAACGTTAATACCTTCTCGGCCCACTGCACGTAGCTTAGCTTTAACTCTGGAGCCTTCATGTTTGGCTTTGAGGTGACGGTACAAGACTGTTCTTGCCACCAGCACTCTAGCTGCAAAGCCAAATTCCATAGCCTCGTCTAAATTCTTAACTAGTTCCCTTTCTATTATAGATCTATCTAAACTTAGCTGATTGCTAGATCTAATATACTCTAAACGAATGGCTCTCCTGTGGGCGTGCTACCATATGTTATTAATGATGGCACCACATAGTGCCCTCTGCACTAATTCCTTAATCCAGGCACAGAAAGCTTCACAAGTCAAAATAGACTTGTTCATCTTCCAGTATCTGGGTCCCTGTCTATGACATTTATCTATATGCACCTTACACATCACAAATTTGTGATCCCTGTAAGGTACAATACAAAATTGTGGACAACTAAAAGTATTCCTGTCTCTTTCTCTAACCAATACCCTGTCTATATAAGATCTGTGTGAGCCGTCGTTATTACTCCACGTCCACTGTAGAATGCTTGGCTCATTCAGTCTGTAATAGTCTACTAGATTATAGCTCTCTAGTAAACCCTTGAGGCCAGGATTTCCCCTCCTATCAATCGAGTCAACACTATCCACCTGTGCATCGAGGATAGTGTTAAAGTCTCCTAACAGAACTACCGTTTTTGACTTCACTAGAAAGTGCTCTAGGTCTCGATAAAAACCAGACTACCTACACTCCTTAGGAGCATAGACAGCTACCAACTTGAAGGACTGTTTACTCTCATGGGTCACATCTAGGATGACCAGCCTACCTTCTGGGTCCAGAAAGACTGTACATACCTGTAAGTTCAAGGTCTTCTTAAGTAGGACCACCATGCCCCCTCCTCCTCGTCAGATAGGAGAAATAAATTTCTCATAGCCATTTAGAAGAGGTGTGAATGCTTGTGATCCACTCATCTTGGACTCAGTTGCAATGCATACATCTATATCTCGTGACCTGAAGTTGTTCAGAAGACAAGCTTGTTTCCATTTTGACCCCAGCCACGTACATTTATACTCCCTAACTTAATCGCCATTGTGAAAAATGGAAAAAAATTTGCAGTTTGAGTTTGGGGAGGGGTTGCACAAATTCAGCTGCCTCCCCATCCTTTTCTTTTAATGGTGTAGCCGCTGGGCTTTTTATTGGTGTAGCCACTGGGCTTTTCATTGGTGTAGCCACTGGGATGGTTAATAACTTTTTGTCTGTCATTTTGGAGCTGATGTCTCTGATATCCTCCAGATACCTTTCCTTCAGTTCCAAAAATAGGCCCGTGTCCATTTTTGTGAATCTAATATTCGGGGACGTATCTTTAGTTATTTTGAAAACTCGAGCCTTGTGGTGCACTCTTATAATGGTAGACAACGGCTCATTTGTTTCCACATAGGAAACAATTCTTTCTTGTGTTTTGGGGAGGGTTTTGGTAAAAGGTTTCACTGTAGGGTTGGTCTGGGAAATTTTGCTTTGTGTGTCTGTTGTGTTTAACTGATTTTTTTGTTTGGGGAGGGGAGTCTGGGACTTGTGCTTTTTTCCTTTTGTGCAATACTGTGGTATACTCCATTTCATCACTCTTATCTGTCTTTTCTTCCGCCATTGTTCCCACTTTTGTTTCTGTTGTATTTTCTGGCTTTTCATTTCTTTCTTATACCACCTTCGCAGCTTTTTGGGGAGGGGCCTCATTGTCTTTTTTTTTCGTGCACTTTGAGCAGATGTGGCCCTTTTCTCCACATCTGAAGCAATGAGGCCTACGTCCCTCAACAGCTACTCTAATGGTTAGCCCCTCCCCTACAATCACCCTATCGGGCAAATTTTCTAGTGTTTCGTTTGACGCTTGAACAACCATCTTGAGCGCCTGGCCTTTCCAGTTGACGGCTTATTTTTTTCTCCTTTGTAATATCGACACCACCTCCTCCACATCGTATATGACTGCCGCTGTTACCCACATAACTTCATAACCAGCTGGGATCTCATCTACTGTAATTTTCGCCATTCTGCGAACCAAGTATGTGGGTAACAGAATTATTTCCTCATTTCTTAAGGTTTCCATGGAGACCTTCGCTAGGCTAGCCATTTCGAACTGCGCTTCCACCATTGCACTTCTCATTCCATAGCTAGCATAGGTTACTTGGTTCCATACAGGGGCCAAACATCTTTCAACAATGTCATTCTTGGTGTCCATAATTCTTTTTTCTTTAACGTTGTAAATTTTATACACAACCATTCGTGCATTTATCACTTGCACTGTCTGGAGGAGGCAGTAGTTTTCAGTCACTACGACTTTTCCTGATTAAGTTACAAAACTTAAATAGTTGCTCCATTTTTACCCCCATTTCTCTTACATTGCCACTTACAGCGGCAGAAAAACTGGCTCTTTCCTATTCCTGTGTTTTTGTTTCACCTACATTTTCACTGGTATTACCTTTTCCCATCATGGGAAAATCTATTTTTGATGCAATATTAAATTCCATCATATGCTTTTTTTTAAATTGCCAAAAATGACAAAAACATGATAAAATAAATTTACTACCCAGCAATAGTTCAGCAATTTTTTTTTTTTCCACAATAATTTTAATACAGAATTTTCTGCCCTGTAGGGCAAAAATTCTGTTCCACGAAGGACAACAGTTCAGTTCAAAGCAAAATACACAAAAATATCACAATACCAGACAAAAACACAGGGAATGAACTCACATAACTTTGGTAACAGCAAATTACGATGCAAAAAATCTGAGTCTGCTAAAGATAATAGTAGTTTGCTCCAGCTCGCATTATATAGAAAAATAAGAGACAACCAGTCACTGATCTTGCAACAAGCAAATTAGTTAGTCACAAAATCTCTATAAGAGATGAAAGCAGTAATTATACTGAGAAGTAATGTTTATCGCCACTTCAATATGACTGTTCCATAGGAACTGACGTTACAACCATTTTAACCTCAGGAGGACGCTGGTTAACCCCTCAATCACTCTTCATTTTAAGAGTGCACAGGTTGTTGGCTGACATGAGTACAGGAGGGGTGATGCCTTGTACAGATGACAATGTAGAAAGTAATCAGTGCTCAGACTGACAGGCAAGTGAGGGGAAATAGGGTGGTGCAAAGCTAGCAGTGAAGCTGGAAGTGGATGAGAGGATAAGTGCTGAGAGTAAACAATAATGTAGGTCATGTACATTTGTTCAGGTGACCAAAGAGGGGATTAGAAAAAAGAGCAATGACACCAGAAGGGCTTGGATGACTGGCTGAAAGTGAGAAGCAGTAGTATGATTTAAGTGGTAAGATTATGTAGAACAGTAGAGGTGGATAAAAATAAGGATGGGTGATGTGATACTCCTTAAGAGATGAGTGCGAATAGAAGTAGCCCTCAGGAAGGGAGAGTGTAATGGCTGTTAGTAGAAAGGGTATAAAGGGTAACAAAGATGCAGTAGATAGAAGGATTTATAGAAGAATGAGGATGGCCTAATACATTAGCCTAGTGAACGGTGAAGGAGTCAGAAGGATGGAGTGGACCAATGTAGTCTTTTTATTAGAAGAATGAAGTGAACTGGTGGTGGTAGTGGTGGTGGGCGGTGAGAAACAGGATGATGCTGGAAGTCAGGGAATTTGCGGTATGTAAGGTGAGGAGAAGCAGCAAGTTATATATTCTATGCTTGGCAGAGCACAGAGTATCTCAGAGACTCTAAACATTATCCTTATATCAGGGTATGTTTCTTTGTAGCACTGAATATCACCAATCAGTACTGCTTTTCCTCATCTCTTCTGTGAGATGCAGCATCTTCATATCAACCTTCACCACTTCATCCCATGTCTTCCTTGATCTCTTTCTTCCAAGGGTTCCATTAACTTGGAATTTTTTAGTACTTGTTTATGCAACAGTTATCCTTCATATGCATCAAATATCCATACCAAGACAGCCTTCTCTCTAGGACACTACATCTGATTCCTTATACCCAATTTTCTCTCATGTCACTTGTACTCTGGCATTCATGTACATTAACATTACATATCCACTGGAGCATACTTGCTTTAGTTTTTTCTCACCTTCACAAGTCTTCTGCATTCAAACCCCATGTTTCACTATCATGCAGCAGCACAATTCTAACACAAGTCTCATACATTCTGCCCTTCACTCTGAGAGAGAGAACCATTGTTGCTAGCAGAGGCTTACTGACCCTTTTTCTAACCTGTTCTTATTCTGGCAACTACTCTCTGAGAACATGAGTGGGTAGGGTGTTACACAAGTGGCTACAAGATAGTGGTTTCAATTCCTGGAGCAGGCAGAGCATTGTGTTCTTGAGCAAAACACTTCATTTCATGCTGCTCTGTAATTTCTTTGGTGCCTGACATGTGGCACACCATGCACCAGTCCAGGCAATGTTGATTTGAAGGAAGGAAGAAGCTAATGTACAGACCAACATTTGACCACTATAAACAAATCGCCTGTCATTTACATCAGGAGAATCCACCATACATTCAGAATAATCACCTTCACAACTAATTATGTAACCTAGGTAACAGAAATTATAGACTACTCTGAGCTGGCTAAGCATTTAAGAAAGTCTTTTTCTAGTGCATTCTTAGTGTGTATTGTTCCAGTGCATCTGCCACAGACAAAACTTGTCTTCTCTGATAGTCTGCCTGTGAATTCTCCTACACCGCTTGTATGTCCATAGCCCACACTGAGTACAGTGTATGGAGTTTCTACCTACTCCTTTTCTACAGATTGAGAGAAGCTTTTTCCCTGACGATATCAAGGGGATCTTGTTTCTTTCCTTATAACATCACCATCCTTACCAGCTTTGAGTTCACTCAATTCTTTCTAGGCTGCAAGTATGTATGTGTGTGAATCAATCAATCAATCAATCAATCAATCAATCAACCAATCTGTCTGTCTGTCTATGTATGTGTGTATTTATATATGTGTATCCGTTTCCTAGTCTTAAGAATGTGTGATAATTGTAAATGAGCATCACTGTCATAAAGCAATATCCTTTGTTTCCATCCCACTGTGAAAAATATGGCTGGCCATGGGGAAATATTACCTTGTTTGGAAATGGGTGAGGGTTGGAGAGAGGAAAGAAATCTGCGTCAAGAAACTCTAGCTGACCTGTACAAGCCTAGAAAAGTGGATGTTAAAATGATGATGATGATGATGATGATGATGATGGCAATAACTCTTCTATGTCTTAGCTTGGCTTATTTATTTAAGTTGAAAATATTTTTTTCTAATGAACAAATATATTTGCACACACACACACACACACACACACACGTATATTATATGCATGCATGACATTTTAAATAAATTGACAACTAAAGATAGGATTTAATCATATCACCAAGAATTTGTCACACTAACAAGAGGAATCAGGTGTAAATTATTTAAGTTCCCAAGTTCAATTTCAAGTGAATATTCTTATTCACAAGAATATGTTTAATTTCTTATTACATAACAATTAAGAGCAATATTTTAAGGTAATAGAGGTGAAGAACTGAAGAAGTGAGAATTTTATAAAAAAAAAGTAATTCAAAGTATATTCTTTTATATCCTTTTTCAGCACAAGATCCCGTAATATTTTTAATGAAATCATCGTCTGTCTCCTACCTATAGCTATTCTGTATATCACAGAAATCTTATTGCTCCTGCAGTGTTTCGTAAGCAAATGATATCAACATCTTACATAACCACAGTTATATGAGACAACAAGGAAGAAGATGAAAAGAAAAGCATCTATAATATATTTAAGCCTACTATGTCTAGCATTTGCCACTACATTCTGACATTCTGCTACTGTTCCTGCTTCTGCTGATGCTGCTGTTGCTGCTGTTTTGTCGGTACATAAACACCTCTGCACTTAGCTTTCCAAGGCTGCAGTGCAAAATAAGATTTCAAGCAGTGAATTTCAAGAAAATTGTTTAGTCTTAACAATGATAGGTTTTAGCAATGAAAAGGTGAAGAGGTGAATGGAGTTCTGGTTTCACTGCTTCTTGAAGTAATTCATACGATTTTTAGTAAAGATTGTTGGTAATTTTGGATATATTAAACATTTAGGGAAATCTTAAAAATCTGTTTGGTATTGTAAAAAAAATCTGATTGAATAACTATGCAGTCATACATACATATATTATATAATATTCACTCTTTCTCTCTCACTAATATATATATATATACATATATACCTACCTACACACACATACATATTTACATTATACCTAAAAATATAGATATAATGTGTGTGCATATATATACACACACACACACACACATAAATGCATCTATATACACATACATTTAAGATTACAAATATATATATACATATATATATATATATATATATATATATATA
>NC_068985.1:54591834-54593631 GCF_001194135.2 Octopus bimaculoides | reverse complement strand
TGTGTGTGTGTGTGTATATATGTATATATTATTGTTCTTTCTTACGAAATATATAGAACTGCTAAAAAGAAGTGCTTGGGTCGAACCTGAGACAAAAGATAAGAATTAAGATATAAACTCAAATTAGGCAATCATACTCATACATTTATAAATTTGACTTAAAATGCATATACATGGATTAATACATATTGACACATCAATATTTAAAAAAAATATTTATAAAATATAAATATATATAAATACACATAAAAATACATGTAAATAAAACCCATATGTGATATGGATGGAAGGAAGTGTGAGAAAAAGAGGACTGAAAAAATTGTTTTTTGTACTGAAGTTAAGAGAGGTTAAGAGTTTTGATTAAAAGATCCATAGGGTTCGTTATGTTTTTTTAAAATATAAATGGTATATAAGGTATGTAGAATGTGATTTTATGAGGATACCTTTCCTGATGAAGCGGATGTTGTCCACATGGTTTGTAAGATTTATTAATTTTTCTACCAGGACATGAGCTCTAGAAACGGCCATTGAAAGTGAACCTCCTCAAACTGTATTATATACCTTATTTATAATTTTATGTACATAATGTATTAATATATGTATACACATTTTAAGTTGAATTTATAAATGTATGTGTATGATTGCCTAATTTGAGTTTATATCTAAATTCTTATATACACACACACACACACATATATATATATATATATATATATATATATATATATATAATTTGGGAAAACAAATTTCCAAATCAAACAGGTGCCAAAGTAGTACAAGCAGTCAAGGAACTTTCTGATTATAATCTTCTCCAGAGAGACTCATATATAAACGGGCTGAAGAAAACAACATGCAATTTAATGCAGGTAAATTCAGCAAGCTAGTGCTCACATGCTGCAATGATGATTTGGACCAAAAGGAGAGGCAATCTCAGAGTCAAGCACAGTGCATGATCTGTGGATTGATATGAGCAACAACACCTTGTTTCATGTACATATCACCAAGATGGTGGCAATGGGAAGGCAAATGATTGGATGGATTCTGAGAACCTTCAGAACAAGATACTGGGAAACTATGCTGGTTCTATGAAGGACATTTGTACTCAACCATCTAGACTACTGCTCTCAACTGTGGTCACCACACAGTGTCAAATTAATAGCTGAACTTGAGGTAGTTCAGCAGTGCCACAACAGGAAGCGAGGACCATGTACTGCAATAACTTGGGATCTTCATGCAGTAGGGGGTAGATGTTTTCAAGCAACAACTTGATTTCCTGCTGTCCAAGGTCCCAGATGAACCTGTGTCATGGCAAGAAACTCAAAAACAGGGCAGCTGTGTCACACTCCCTTCTTCACCAAAAATTGATCGCATAAAAATGGCCATTGTAAAACCTCATCTTCTAAAGTTTACTTTCATTCTATGACAGCTACCACATACAAATCCTGTTTTCTGGGTGGGTAAAGATGATCAAACTTTAAACCTTTGTAACATTTTTTGAAAATATTTCTAGAATAAATAAAACACAAAATCAGATTCAGCAAGAAAATATACATCAATATGCCAAATTTGAAAATTTTCACTTAATTTTAAAATTTCAAAATCTGTGACAGCAACAGAAAAGATCTCTCTCTCATCCCATCTCTATTTGTCTGTCTCATTCATTTTATCATGGTAAAATTTCTCACTTGCTATAATAGTAAATTGCTTATGCTGAGTGTGTGTTTGTCAGTGTGTGTGTATGTATGTGTGTAAGGAATTGCATTAGGGCAACAAAGAGATTTAAAAAAGATATGTAAA
>NC_068985.1:54588373-54591734 GCF_001194135.2 Octopus bimaculoides | reverse complement strand
TAATTCCCAGGTGTAAAGATGTTCTATTGAAATACCTTATTACTCTGATATCAGAAAGCAGTTTCGTTATAACTGCCACAAAAGGTGTTTTCCATCACAAAAAAGCACAAAAACTGTCAGCTGGAGGAGGGAGAGATTGTTGGAGGTTGGTGACAAAGGTTGTCGGAGGTTGGTGAGAGAGGTTGGCAAGAGAGGTTGTCGTTCACAGAAAAACTATTGTTTTCCGTGAGAAAAGCGCTGTTGAAGTGCTAAGTGAAATTTGGCAATCAAGGATCAATTCCATGCTATGCCTCATGAAGTCTCTACAAATACCTTGTAGAACAAAAATTACCTACTGTCATGGAGAAAGTGTAACTGTAAAAATGCAGAATTATGAGAGTAATGGGCATTCAAAAAAGTATGTATGTATAGAAATGTATGAATGAAGAGATTCAAATTAAGGAAGTGCAATAATAATATTTAGCAGTTCAAAACTGTGAGTAGTGAAATGCAGAATTAGGTTGGCTGATCGTGAGAATCAAATATTGATCGCTTTGCTAGAAACTGCAGGTGGTATGGGTTATTTTCCTTGGGTTGTTTAAATAAAATATTAATAATATGTAGTAGATAAGAGAATCCATTGGATGGGCCCTATTATCGATTTTTTCAACAATCTAAGTATGTCACGAGGTTTCCAGACATGAGTTCTATTCATGTGTCCAATAAAGTAAAAAAGTGATGTTATCTGCAAAAATTAGAAATTAGACATGCAAAAAAATCAATATTCAAAGTAATTGAACATAAGCAATCAAATGGATTATTTCCCTTGCGTGTTTAAAAAATATTGTGCTGGTGGTATGAGTTATTTCCCTTGGGTGTTTAAAAAAATTAGTTATATGAGGTAGATATAAAGGTCCCTTCCAGGGGCCGTATTATCGACTTTTTCAACAATCTAAGTATGTCACGAGGTTTCCAGACATGAGTTCTACTCATGTGTCAAGTTTCATCAAAATCAATAAAACGATGTAGGAGGAGTTAGATAACAACACCACAAACAAACACACCGATTTTCCACATATGTAGTAGATACATACCTATATAAATTCTCTATGTGACACTCTAATTGTATACATTAGTCAACACAATATAGTCATATACAATACATATCGCCCACTGGATGCTCCAAACCACATAGGTAAGTTTGAATATTACCTCACAAAAATTAAAGAGATTCTCATGAAACTGGAACACCACCTTAGCATATTTCTGATGGGTGATTTCAGCTTCCCCAATTTCAAATGGCCTGAATGTCTCATGCTGTCAGGTATGACCCATTGCAAGCAAGTGCATGTGGAGTCCCTTCTGAACCTCACCAATGCCCTGTTCATGGAGCAGGTTGTGCTCAGACCAACTAAGGTGAATAACATTTTGGATCTCTGCTTCACGAACAATATGAATATCATTAATGATGTAAAAGTGATGCTGAAATTAGTTTCGGATCACAACATAATAGAGCTGTCTATTTATGGACCAAAAGTAGCCAGACATACAGCCTAAAGGAAGCACCCAATATCTCTCCAATGTGAACTTCTACAAAGCAGACTGGAAATTGATCCAAAAAGAGATCCTCAGAGAGGAATGTCCAAAATGTCTCTCCACACCAGACATTGGCATGAAACTAGAATATTTCATGTCTGCTATGCAAACCATATGCCAGAAATATGTCCCAGAGCACAATGCCAACATAAAAAGGAACAAGATTCCAAAGGAGAGGAAGATCCTCATGAGATAATGGATGAAGGTTGCAAATTGCTTCGACCAGCACTCCAAAAGTAGTGAAAGATCCCACCTAAAAACAACACTGATGGCAATTGAAAAAAGCTTGCAACAATCCTGAGGGAGAGAGCAGATGAGGAAGCCTGGGTTATAAAAAGCATTAACTCAAACCCAGAGACCTTTTTTCATTGTGTGAAAGAAGCAGCCTCAGTATGCTGCAAGATAGGACCCATCACAGACAGTCCAATGAGGATCTGTGATGTACTGAATGATCAGTTCAAAAGTGTCTTTACCACCCCATTGGAACACAGACAAGTGAATGAACCAGTGGATTTCTTTGCCACCTCACCTATCAAGGCAGTTATGATAGAATACATCAACATTAGTGAAGAAGATATACTACTAGCCATAGATGAGGTGGATGCAAACTCAATTGCTGGTCCTGATGGTTTCCCAGCAATCCTCCTCATATCGTGTAAATGTGCCCTGGCAAAACCACTACAGATTCCCTTCCAAAGCTTTCTTGCAAATGGCAGGCTGCGAAGCAAATGAAAGGAGGGAATAATATGCCCAATCCATAAAGGGGGAAGCAGAGCAGATGCCAAAAACTATAGGCCTATCTCTCTGACTTCACACATCAGTAAAGTTATGGAATGGATAGTCAGAGGGAAACTAATTGCATTCCTTGAAGAAAACGACTTGCTGAGTGATACCTGGCATGACTTTTGACCAGGTAGGAGCTGTCTGACCCAGCTCTTACAGCACTATGACTGGGTGTTGAAGCAGTTACTCAACAACTCAAATATGGAAGTAATATATCTTGACTTTGCAAAAGCTTTTGATAAATTGGATCATGGTATGATACATCACAAACTGCATGATTTCAGCATAGCTAGTAAACTTGGAGAGTGGTTACATGACTTTCTGGAAGACAAATTCAGGCAGTAGTGGCCAATGGAGCCACCTGAAAGAAAACATAAATATTGAGCAGTGTTCCACAGGGCACTGTCTTGGGACCACTGCTTTTCATAGTGGCCCTCTCAGATATGCCCTCAACTGCCCAGATAGCCACCCTTGTTAGCTACAGAGACGATACGAAAGTCTACATATGTACACACTCACACAAACATGTATATGTACATGCACAAACATATATGTGCATGTACTTAATCATACATAAACAAATATCTCCACACACGCACACACATGTATATACATGTGTGTGTATATATATATGTATATGTGCACACAGCTTCATCCTCATATACACATAGGTGTCTGCATGCATACATATATATTTAGACATTTATACATATAAATAAACATATATATATATATGTATGTATGTATACATGCATATATCTATCTATCTATCTATATATCTATATATGTATATATATATGATTGATGCCAGGGCTGCCTGATTGACTCCTGTGCTTGTGGCACTACACTCTCGGAGTAGTTGGCATTAGGAAAGGCATCCAGCTGTAGAAACCTTGCCAGATCAGATTGGAACCTGGTGCAGCCGCTGGCTTTCCAGACCTCAGTCAGACTGTCCAGACCATGCCAGCATAGAAAACAGATGTTAAACGATGATGATGATATA
>NC_068985.1:54586698-54588133 GCF_001194135.2 Octopus bimaculoides | reverse complement strand
AGGCTCCAATCTGATTTGGCAGAGTTTCTACAGCTGGATGCCCTTCCTAATGCCAACCACTCCGAGAGTGTAGTGGGTGCTTTTACGTGCCGCCGGCACAAAGGCCAGTCAGGCGGTACTGGCAACGGCCATGCTCAAAATGGTGTATTTTACGTGCCACCTTCACAGGAGCCAGTCCAGCGGCACTGGCAACAATCTCGCTCGAATGACTTTATATGTGCCACCGGCACACGTGCGAGGAAGGTGACGTTGGTAACGATCACGCTCAAATGGTGCTATTTATGTGCCACCAGCACACGTGCGAGGAAGGTGACGTTGGTAACGATCACGCTCAAATGGTGCTATTTATGTGCCACCAGCACGGAAGCTAGACAGCTGCTCTGGCAACGATCACGCTTGGACGGTGCTTTTAGTGCTCCACTGGTACAGGTGCCATCACGATTTCGTTTTCGCTTGTCCCAATAGGTTTTCGCATGCCGAGTTTAGTGTTCAATATATACACATATACATCCTCCTATCACACACCTACACCTGCACATATACAAACATATGCATACTAGTATAAATGAAGGGGATGTGCGCATGAAAGTCGCACTTATGCACTGGACACAGTCTTACAATCATATACATAGACTCACACACATACACATTCACACAATTACAAAGTAAAAAATGAAAATATATATATCAAAAATAAAAATGTTAAGCTTGTATATTGTGAAGCATGTTACGTAATAACAGGTAATCAGATATGAGATAATATCAATTCAAAGTAAATAACTCTGAAAAGGGATTTTGTGTATTCCCAGAAAATATTACCCTCAACAGCGCTAGTGTTGGTATATTCATGAATAAGTCACTAACGAAAATAAGTGGATCTATTGTTTAAGAAAATACTATTTACTTGTTTAAAGGTTGTACTGGTTAAATTGCGAAAATAACTTGAACAGTTCAAATACTAAGAAATAAGCATACTCAATTTAATTTATACCAAATGATTTAGGAACATGAATGGGTTACTTCCCTTCTCTGTTAACATGAAATATATAAGATATATATATAAGGATCTCTTCCAGGGGTCCTATTATCGAATTTTTCAAAAATCTGAATATGCCACAAGGTTTCCAGACATGAGTTCTACTCACGTGTCAAGTTTCATCAAAATCGATAAAACAATGAATGTAGCTAACAACTCCACAAACACACCCACAGACAACATTTCCCACATATGTAGTAGATATATGTATGTATGTATATATGCACACACACACACACACACACACACACATACATATATATATATATATATATATATATATATATATTATTAAAAAATATGGCAAAAAATCATATATTAATTAATATCGATTAATTACCAGGAAGCTAGCACATTTAAAGAATCAAAGAGATTCAGAAACAGTATCTGCAATCTCAG
>NC_068985.1:54583453-54585816 GCF_001194135.2 Octopus bimaculoides | reverse complement strand
TGGTTCCATTACAAATCAGGCTGAAGAGAAATAGACAGTCGGTAAGATTGTTAAATTTGAAACCGGTCCCTGTTTAAGAATGTTCCTTTTACGGTGATTTTAAATGTCTTGCCCGCTTACGTTTTGGTATCACGCTATATTTCATGTTGAGAACAATTTAGGTCTTATTAGACACAAGATGTGATCTATTTCTAGCACATTGAATGTCCACGTTAGTGGTCAACGTCATATATAAAAATATATATATATATAGATAGATAGATATTATCATTAATAAATCATAGGGCAGCAAAAAAAATTTTAGAAATTTAATTTACAACCAGTGGTCCAACGAGAATAAAAATTAGTCAGTAGACTATATATATATTATTCATTAAAATACAGAGATGCCTATAATAGGACATCTAACCTGCTAGAAAGAGCAGCAAAAAACTCTATACCACAAAAATAGGGATAATTTCGAAATTATCCCTATTTTTGTGGTATAGAGTTTTTTGCTGCTCTTTCTAGCGGGTTAGATGTCCTATTATAGGCATCTCTGTATTTTAATGAATAATAGATAGATAGATATATCCACACCTTATCAAATCATCCCCAATGTGTCATTAACGGCATAATCAAAGGTGTGTCAATAAGAATATCTAATTTATCTGCAAACGGAAAGATCTTCGATGGTTTTGCACCCCTTTATAGCGTAGCACTAAATGATAGAAGATTTAACAGAAAAATATGTTATATTGAAAACACAATATTTAAAGACAAATTACACAAACGGTTTCCAAATATTGCAAATTCCAACATTAACACACCTCCATGAACAATCTTGCTGAATATAGAAACCAACAACACTTTAGAAGACACTATAACTTATTCAATTATAACAATAACTATACTGGGCACAATAAAAACAACTTAGGGAGGAGACAGAAAATTATATGGTTCACACCCCACTTTTCCCTCCTGGTAAGAAACCTCCCTAAGCTATTTTATAACGTTATTGATAGGAACATCCCACTAGGTCATAAACATCACTCTATGTTTAATAGAACCTGCTTTAAATTATCTTACTCAACCACACCCAATCTAGGATCTATTATCGTGGCTAACAATAGACTTAAACTTAGAAATAACAACACTAGAAATGACTTAGCTGACCTTAATATGAAGAACAGTAATCAGAACCCTGATATTAAAAATAGAAAGACTAAACCTGGAAATAAAACAAATAAAACGTAATTGTCATAATAGAGAGCTTTGTCCCTTAAAAGATTTCTGTTTAAGAAGAAATGTTGTTTATAAAGTTGAAGTCTTGACCTTAAACAAACCTAAAAAGATTTATATCGGTAGTACAACTGATTTTAAAATTAGATATAGGGTGCATACAAACTCATTCACTAACCACAAAACTAAAAATTCAACCACACTAGCTACCCACATTAATAAATTAAAATTGTACGATAAGGAATTCAGTCTAGATTGGGCTATAATAGTGGAAACCACACCATATAATACACACACGAAAAATTGCAATCTATGCACGAAGGAGGCAATCCACATAATCCGGCCAACAAAAATAGCTTATTTAATAAGATATCTGATGTCATAATTACCTGTAGACACAAATATTTTTCAACTTTTAAATTCTTCCCCAAAAATAATTAGCCTATAGTATCCTAATCTAGCCATTCTTTATATCATGGACTCTTCTTAAAATACTATTATATATAGTGTCATAATGTACCTTAACCTGTAGTTTTAATTTTAATTATGTCATCTGCTTGAAGAGTATGGTTTGACTAAACATTTGCTTTTCAAAAATTCTCAAAGCTCTCATATCTCTTAAAATTTTAGCTCTTTGAATCCCTTAACTCTGATGAGAGAAGTATAGATAACTGCTATGGTTGGAGCTTGCTTGATCATATCAGCCTATATCTTCTTGAAACAGCCGTAAGATTTTGTACCTATTTAGGATTACTCATGAATCATTTTATACTAACTTTCTTATCTACCCTCATCATTGTTTCTAATATGGACATTCAGACTTCACATGTACATCTGTGTATTTATATTTATGTGTTTATTTATCTATGAATCTTTATGTGGTTGTAAATTTTTATATATTTGAATTCTTTATATATTTATGAATTTGTATATATTTATAAATCTTTGTATGCATATGTGTTTATAAATTCTTATAAATTTTATCATATCTCATATATTTGAACGCATCTATGTGTATTGTATACTGTGGAGAATTTCAATAATTTCAAATGGATTGATTGAATATATACACTGACTTGTTTCTCTCCTTTTTAATATATATGTGTGTGTGTGTATATATATATATATATATATATATATAT
>NC_068985.1:54582254-54583009 GCF_001194135.2 Octopus bimaculoides | reverse complement strand
ATATATATATATATACCTACACATACATATATATATGTATATTTTCTTTCTTTTACTTGTTTCAGTCATTTAACTGCAGCCATGCTGGACCCTGCCTTTATCTATTTATCTATCTATCTATCTATCTATCTATATCTGTATATATATTCTATAAATAATAATATTTATTATAACTGTTATTAATATTTACAGAATTTTCACTAGTAACTGTTTCTTCATTTAATCTGTATGTGTGTGTATGTGTGTTTTTGTGTTTGTAGACAGATAGATACTGTGGTAAGATTATTGCATACATATATACACATGCAAAGATTCATAAATATATCTATCTTTATTATTTATATACACACACATTTATGCGTGTGTATATAAATAACAACATATATATACGTACTTATATATATCAAATGAATATGGCTGTGTGTGTGTGTATGTGTATATATTACAGTCTGTCAGATACTGGCCATGATGAATACCACAAGGTATTGGAAATACGTATTTGCTTTTATATATTTAATCCTTTTATATTGAACACTCAATATTTCATATATTCAATAAGACATATTCCATATATTCAATAAGACATTCAATACTTCATTTCATTGTACCATCCATTTTTATATTATATATTATATATTCCATATTCTATATCCCACATTAATTTTACAAGAATATAAATAAAACATAAAAAACAGACAGAGTTGGAACTCTTTTAAATAAAATAATATATTCCTCTATACACGATCATAGAAAAC
>NC_068985.1:54580538-54581806 GCF_001194135.2 Octopus bimaculoides | reverse complement strand
TTTACATATATACACGCAAATATATTACATATATGTGGACAAGCAAAAGGTGTAGTGGATTAATAGGAAAGCTATCTGAGAAGGTAGTGTTCATATGTTGAAGAGGCATAGAATCCATAAAAGCTATGGAGAGTCAGGAAACTGATTCTCTCAAATACCCTGATGGCTCATTAGAGGTAGTAGATAATTTCTGCTACCTTGAGCACCAAATTAGTAGTGGAGGGAGGATGGATGGAGAGTGTAATACCTAGAATAAGAATAGAATGGAAGAAATTCAGAAAGCTGTTACTGCTGTTGGCTGTTCACTTTCTGAGTGAAAGCAAGATTGTATGATGCATGTATACAGACAGCAATTCTACATGGTAAAGAGACATGGGCCCTGAATGCAGTGGACTTGCAAAGGCTAGTAAGCTCCGCTGAATGTGTAATGTAAGTGTTCATGTTTGGCAGAGTGCTGATGTATTGAGAGAAAAGTTAGGTATAAAAAGAATTAGATGCTGTGTGCAGGACAAGATTGTGCTGGTTTGGTCATGTTATGTGGATGGATGCTGACAGCTTCATAAAGAAATGCCAAGCTCTCAAAGTAGATAGAACACATAGAAGCGGGAGGCCCAGGAAGTCTTGGGACAAAGTACTGAAGAATGGTCTCAGGATGTTGAGATGACAAAGGATCAGGATGCCTGGCACCTTGCTGTACTCAAGAAGATCTGTGCTTCATGGCAGAAGTGTTATGTCAGGTCACCCTGGTGGAGAAGATTGAACTGCTAGAGTCCTGTGCCAATGTCATGTAAAAAGCACTCATGGTGGTGCCACATAAAAGTGCCTATGAGTTGCCATGTAAAAGCACACAGCACACTCTGTAAAATGGTTGGCGTTAGGAAGGGCATATATATATATATATATATATATATGTATATGTATTTGTATATATATGTATACATGTATATATATGTGTGTGTATATATATATATATGCATGTATATATGTATATAAATATATATGTGTGTGTGTGTGTGTGTTTTGGTGTCAGTGTTAGTATGTTAACATCTGACTAACTTAGCAGTTCAGGAAAAGATATCAATAGAATAAGTATCAGGCTTAAAAATAATAAGTAGTGGGGTCGATTCATTCCACTAAAATTCTTCAAGGTGGAGGCCCAACATGTCCACAGTCTAATGATTGAAACACGCAAAAGATAAAAGACATTTATCTATATGTGTGTATAAGTATATGTTATATATATATATATATATATATATATATATATA
>NC_068985.1:54577706-54580497 GCF_001194135.2 Octopus bimaculoides | reverse complement strand
ATATATATATGTATATATATATATATATATACATACAATGGTTGGACAAAATAATGGAAACACCTAGCATCATAGCATCATAATTTTGAAATATCTATAAAATCGTCAAATGCTTGTTTATTTTTGTTTTTTGATTTTTTTTATTAGTGTTGCTTAATGCGTTTTGCTAAAATTGCTGTTTCTTTTCAAACATCATCAGAAAAAGGTAATTAAAATTCTTTAAAATGACAGATCTATCGGACTTTCAACGAAGTCAAATTGTTGGTGCTCGTATGGCAAGTGCTAGCATAACAAAAGCAGCCGAAATGTTTGGTGTATCAAGAAGTACTGTCTCAAAAGTAATGACAGCCTTTGTGAAATAGGGAAAAACCTCCTCATCGAAACAAAACTCTGGAAGGAAACCAAAACTTTCAGATAGGGACCACCGCAAATTGTTAGAAAGGATCACAAAAGTACAGCTCCCAAGATTACTGCTGAGCTTAATGACCACCTCGAGAACCCAGTTTCCACAAAAACTGTTCACTGGCAGCTGCACAAAGCTGGATTTCACAGGAGGGCTGCAATCAGAAAACCACTACTTTCAAAAACAAACATTGCAAAGTGTTTAGAATGGAGTAAAATCTTACAGAATTGGTCCCTAGAGCAATGGAAGAATGTTATTTTCTCAGACGAGTCATCCTTTACCATATTTCTGACCACCGGCCAAGTATACGTATAGAGACAGCCAAAAGAAGCATTTGACCCAAACTGCCTTCTTCAAACTATTAAATATGGAGGAGGATCTGTGATGATCTTGGAAATCCACTGGCCCAATGGTTTCCCTGATCAAATTCATCCTATGGTTGCGGAACTATTTCCAGAGGGAAACACAGTCTTTCAGGATGATAATGCACCAATTCACACAGCTAAAGTTGTTACTGAATGGCACGAGGAACATTCTAGTAAAGTTGAACATATTATCTACCACCACAGTCTCCAGATCTCAATATTATTGAACATTTATGGTGCATTTTAGAAAAACAAGGAGTCGATATCCTCCACCATCATCACTACAAGAACTGGAGACTGTTTTAGCTGAAGAATGGACAAGAATTCCTTTGGAAACAATTCAAACTTTGTATGAGTCTATTACCTTGTAGAATTCAAGCTGTATGTAATTACTACCAAAGGCGGTCCTACCCCATATTAAAATTAATTTATTTGAAATTTTAAGGTGTTTCCATTATTTTGTCCAACCCCTGTACACATGTGTGTGTGTGTGTGTGTGTGTGTGTGTGTGTGTGTGTGTGTGTGTATGTGTGTGTATGTGTGTGTGTGTGTGCTTACTACATTCACCTCTATGCCTATCTCTATCCAACTGTCACTCACCTTTCTTATTCTGTAGCTTACCTGTTTTCTTTTCTGCTCACCCTCTTCTACCTTGAGGCTATTCCCTGACACCTCATCACCAGTATTTTTGTCATTCCAGCTACTCCCATCTACCCTCATATATAATACAGGGTGAGTAGGTTTTGCCATGTATATCTTCTATAGCAGTGGTTCTCAACCAGAGCCCACATGACCCTTAGGAGATCCATATAAGATTTTATTATTAAAATTTATGTGCAATAATTGCATATACTTCTATGATATACAAAATATTTTAATTTTTTATATACAATTCCTCTTTTACTCTTTTACTTGTTTCAGTCATTTGACTGTGGCCATGCTGGAGCACCACCTTTAGTCGAGAAAATCGACCCCAGGACTTATTCTTTGTAAGCCTAGTACTTATTCTATCGGACTCTTTTTGCCGAACCGCTAAGTTATGGGGCCGTAAACACACCAGTATCGGTTGTCAAGCGATGGTGGGAGACAAACACAGACACACAAACATACATACATATCTATACATATACATTTATACAACAGGCTTCTTTCAGTTTCCGTCTACCAAATCCACTCACAAGGCTTTGGTCTGCCCAAGGCTATAGCAGAAGACACTTGCCCAAGGTGCCACGCAGTGGGACTGAACCCGGAACCATGTGGTTGGTAAGCAAGTTACTTACCACACAGCCACTCCTGCGCCTATAATATTTAATCATAAAAATACAATGGAATTTTTTTATATTCATGGATTGGTTATAGAGGTTCTGTAGAGTAAAATAGGAATCAAAGGGGTCCCTAAGCAAAAAAATTAATGGTTGAGAACCTCTGTTCTATATCAAAATACCCATTCCTGTCTCTCTATCCTTCTTTAGCCTATTGGCTTCTGGTTTAAACCAACCTCTCACTTTACAACAATTCCACTCAGCTAAGGTTTTTTATTTCCGTTTTTTGTTTTGTCTTGTGAGATTCCTGGTAATCTCACTAGAGCCAACATCATGAAAAACATTCCCAATACACTCTGTAAAGTAACTGACATTAAAAAGGACATTCAGCAGTAGAAACCATGTTGGCATGGTTTCACAGACATTGGAGTTTTGACACATTCCTCAGGCACACTGGATCCTGTCAAATCATCCAACCCATGCCAGCAGTAATGAAGAACATTAAATGAAATAAGATGTTGATTTGTATGTATGTATATATATATATATATATATATATACAATTTAAAAATAGGATAAAATATTTATAAGAAATTATCAAGTAGTTAGCATGAAAATCCTCATAAGGGAAAAATTTATTTATTATTCCCTTTAAATATATTTATTTATATTAAGGGCATTACTATACATAAATGGTAGTTTTGACTTTAGGAGTCCCTCCTAGCGTGAGGCATTTATGTATAGTAATGCCCTTAATATAA
>NC_068985.1:54574121-54576174 GCF_001194135.2 Octopus bimaculoides | reverse complement strand
CTTTCAGAAAACACTCCTCCACATTCATTCAGACTCCAACACTCTGCCACCACTACCACCTCCAAAAAAAAAGTTTTTGCTTCTCCCCTGCTCCTTTCATTTCCAAAAATAAATTTTAATTTAAACAGAAATATTAATAAAATGTATTAAGAATTGAAACAAATATTCATTGCTACACATTTATATTTAATATTATGTAATAGCTTTATTTGTAGCTCATTGCATTGAAGAGAAATAATATTCAATCAACAAATTTATTTTCTATATAGTTTTATCACTGTTTAATGATAATATATTTCAGAAAAAAAAATTAAAACTAAATTAAAAAAAAAAAATAATTGTAAATCCAGTAAACTAAACCATTCACATCTTGTTTAATCTCTTTATGGTTGTTGTAGCCAAGATTATCAGCATTCTTGCTATGCTAATGCTTACTACAAATGATGTAATGGTTCCGTCTCTGCTAAGCTTATGTAAATCTTTTCCCCAACGCCAACCACTTCCCTCCATGACAAGTGAGGAATCCAGTCCAATATCAAGCTAAGCTTTGGTTTGAAGATTTTCTTTAATTTTCTTGTTCATGGATTTTATGTAGAGCAGAGCAAGCTTTTTTTTGTTCTTTTGAATAATTAAAGCTAATGAGAAATATATTTACATGAACAAATAAAAATTATATATATGTAAATAGATAGACCGATACAGATATATGGATACATTTATTACACACACACACATGCACTCACAGACACATATATATTGACAAAGACATGTATATAATATATATTACATTTATAATTGTGTGTGTATGTTTCTCTTGCACACACACACACACACACACACACACACACACACACATATATATGTAAATATATATATATATTGACACAGGGATATATATTACATATATAAATTATATATACACACACACACACACCCACGAAATATTATCAATATAATTTTACGTATGTGTGTATATATGTACATACATACATACATTATATATATCATCATCGTTTAACGACTGCTTACCATGCTGGCATGGGTTAGACAGTTTGACTGGAACTGGTAAGCCGGAGTGCTGCACCAGGTTCAAGTCTAATTTGGCATGGTTTCTACAGCTGGATGCCCTTCCTAATGCCAAACACCCCAAGAATGTAATGGGTGCTTTCTACGTGCCTCCAGCACAGGTGCCATTTATGTGACATGGGTAACAGCCACGTCTATGATTTCCCGGCTGCCATTTACAGGACACTGGCAATGGTTACAACTACAACATATCTCTTGTCATTGTCTTCAGTATATATATATAAATATTTATGTGTGTCTGAGTGTGTGTATGTGTGTGTGTGTATTAGAAAAAATAATAAGGTACTCAGAGATCTGGATGGTTGTACATTTACAGATTTTTATTGATATGTCACATGTTTTTATAAATTTCATATTAGCGCTTGCATCTACTCTAATAGATTCTTCAGATTTATATATATATATATATATATATATATATAAATGCATATAAGTGTAGCGGTGTGGTAAGAAGTTTGTTTGCCAACCACATGCTTCTGGTTTCAGTCCCACTGGATAGCAACTTAGGCAAGTGCCTCCTTTTATAGCCTGTAGCAGCCAATAACTTGTGAGTAGATTTGGTGGACAAAAACTGAAAGAAGCCCATTGTATATCAACACAACTACGTAACTATGTGTGTTTGTGCTTGTCCTTCCATTGATTGACAACTAGTGCTGGTTTGTTTACATCCCCATAACTTAGCAGTTCACCATAAGAAACTGATAGAAGTATCAGGCTTCAGAAAATAACTTACTGGGGTCAAGTCATTCAAGTAAAACCTTTCAAGGCACTGCCCTGGCATGGGTGCAGTCCAGTGACTGAAATGGATGTATATATGTATGTGTGTGTGTGTGTATACATACAAACATACATACATACATACATACATACATACATATATACATGCATATATATGTATATGCACAGATATGCATGTATATACATATGTATACATACATATACATATACATACATATATATCTATATA
>NC_068985.1:54572606-54574021 GCF_001194135.2 Octopus bimaculoides | reverse complement strand
TCAAAGGAAGGCTAACTAGGAAGATAGTTTTTGTATATGGCAGATGCTCAAGAGCAGTAAACACTGAAAATGTGCAGAGAACAACCTTCTGCCACATTCCAGAGAGAAAAAACTACAAGTAGTTGATAGCTTCTGTTACCTAGGTGACCAAGTTAATAGCTGGGGTGGGTGTTCTGAAAGTGTAGCTGTTAGAATAAGAATAACCTGGGCAAAGTTCAGAGAGCTTCTACCTCTGCTGGTGACAAAGTGCCTCTCTCTCAGAGTAAAAGGTAGACTGTGTGATGCATGTGTATGAACAGCCATGCTACATGGCAGTGAAACATGGGCCGTGACTGCTGAGGACATGCATAAGCTCGCAAGAAACGAAGTCAGTATGCTCCGATGGATGTCTAATGTCAGTGTGCATACTCAACAGAGTGTAAGTACCTTGAGAGAAAAGTTGGACCTAAGAAGCATCAGTTTTGGTGTGCAAGAGAGACGATTGTGCTGGTATGGTCACGTGGTATGAATGGATGAGGATAGCTGTATGAAAAAGTGTCACACTCTAGCGGATGAGGGAAACTGTGGAAGAGGTAGACCCAGCAAGACCTGGGATGAGGTGGTGAAGCACGATCTCCGAACATTAGGCCTCAGCAAGGCAATGACTAGTGACTGAGACCTTTGGCAATATGCTGTGCTTGAGAAGACCCGGCAAGCCAAGTGAGACCATAACCTTGGAAAATCTGGATGCAAGAATATTTCTATTTATGTATACACAGAGACACACAGACACACACACACGCATATATCTTAGGGTTCCAGATGGGTTTATAAGGAAGTTGATATGATTTTCATATTTTCAGTCATTCAGTTTGGGGGAGAATTTTGATATGAAGTGTTGTTCCATATTTTTTTTCTGAAGAAGTTGTCATTCCTTCGGCATTTATAGAAGGGAAGGATTTTGAATCTTCCTTCTCCACATGATTCTAAGTGTTTACTTAGTGGAATTTTTGTAGCTCTCCCTGTTGGATATGTTGTCAGTGAATTCTGGCTCATTGGCATAAAGAATTGCAAGACGCAAAACTTAATACATTCCATAACCTGTCCCACATGCAAGGAGAACTATATTGGCAAAACTGGCAATTCTTTATGCCAACGAGCCAGAATTCACCGGCAACATATCTGGTTGTCAAGCAATGTTGGGGGGACAAACACATACACACACATACATATATAAATATATATATATATATATATATATATATATACACACACACATACAATGGGACTGAACCCAGGACCATGTGGTTGGTAAGCAAGCTATTTAACACACAGCCGTATATACCTATATATATATACTTATATACATATATATATATATACTTATATACATATATATATATATATATATATATATATATATATATATATATATA
>NC_068985.1:54570029-54570493 GCF_001194135.2 Octopus bimaculoides | reverse complement strand
GTGTATATATATATATATATATATATATATATATACATACGTATATATATGTACATATATATATGTACATATATATGTTTATGTCTGTGTGTGTATATATATATATATATACATATATATATATATATATATGTACGTATGTATGTATATACATATACATGTATACATCTTAGTTCTCAGGTCCCCCTGCACCATGTGGCGCATTGGGCGGCAAGGCTTCTCCAACATGATCGGTCAGATGCAGCAATTTCAGCTTCATCCCATGAGATGTCAATGGTTTTGAGGATATCAATGAAGGTGTGGCGCCAAGTTGCTTTTGGTCACCCTTGTTTTCCCTTGCCATGCGGTTGCTTCCACAGAATGGTGGTTTCGGCATGTACATACATGTGCGTGTGCGCATGTACATGTATATACATACGTGTGTATATATATATATATATATATATATATATATATATATATAT
>NC_068985.1:54569626-54569954 GCF_001194135.2 Octopus bimaculoides | reverse complement strand
TATATATATATATATATATATATATATATATATATATATATATGTATATACATATTCATGTATGCATACATAATCATGTGTACATACCTACATATATTTATATATACATATACATTATATATACATATATATATACACACACATATATACGTTTACATATATATACATTCATACATATATATGTACAGTATATATTCATATATAATATATATGCACACATAATATATACATATACACACATATATATATATATATATATATGCACATACAATGTACATATATATACACATATAATATATAAATATATATATATATATATATATATATA
>NC_068985.1:54564681-54568568 GCF_001194135.2 Octopus bimaculoides | reverse complement strand
ATATATATATATATTATATATATATATATATAAACAGTGAGTATTGTCTATACACACATGTGGCTGAAAAACAGGCGGGGATTTTTTTTGTAAACTCCTCCTCTTTAAACAGATAAGCATGGTTAGTACGGTGTTCGACTAAAGAAAATATCTTCATAAAAATAGAATATGGAGCAGAAGACTTCGACTTGAAGCTTCTGTGAAAGAACGGTTATTGAAGAGACAGATTAAAATATATACATCTATCTATATATATATATATATTGATGCATATAAGCATGGATATAATGGATATTTTATGGTTGGGTGAAATGAATTTAAATTTAGAGATTGATTAAAGCAAAGGGGAATGTGAGAGAAGGATGAAGTTAAGTAGAAGCCAAAGTAATGTGGAGTAGAAAAAATTCCCTCCCCGTTGAGGGAAGTGCGAGAGATGGAGGAGGTGCAAGCTGTGAGCACATGTGCTCAGAAATACAAAACATAACAACATAAACATACTCTGACGGCGATGATGACAGATGAAAAAATTGGGACTAACATTTTCAAGAAGAGAAGTTTATATACAAAAAAAAATTGTAAAAACCAAGATACTTCGAAGAATGAAATTATTTTTTGCATTTTATCCTAAAGATAGGAATAATTTAGTGGAATTAGCTTGATATAAAATAGAAATTATAAAAAAATTCTTCAAATAGAACAGGATTACGTAAGACCAAATAACATTTCGTTTTCTATTTCCAGTGGAAATGAAGATTTTACGTTGATGACAGTAAGAATTGGTCAAAGCTACTCAAGAATGGAACCGTTTATATATATATATAACAAAGATTGTGTCAGTAATTTGCTGTGTTGAAACAAAGAAAAATATATATTGTTTTGCTTTTCTTTTAAATTGCGAAACAGATTCGATTTTCTAAAAAAAATTATCAATTTTTTTTTCAATGGAAAGAGAAAAAATATCTTTTACTTCTGAAGAAGAAAGTTTATTTAAATTTTATTTCACTTGAATAAAAAAAATAATTTAATGATTGCAATAATCACAATTTTAAATAGTTTTGGTTTTCTGTAATTTGAAAAAACATGCAACATAGAGGAAATATTTTTCAACAAGAAAAAAAAATTTTTTTACAAGAAATATTCCACAATCAAACAATTATTTAAAAGGCATCTTTTGACAGAGAAAAGAGGAATAAAAAAGAGAAGAATTTACTTTGAAGCTGAGCTAAAATTATTACGCAATTTTTCCCAAGATGGTAAATAAATTTGATGGCCAGTTGTTGAGCATCATTGCCAAATAAATATGTTTTAAAACAAATAATTCTTCTTGTTTTGTATGGCAGACATCGATATTAAGTTAACTTCGGACAAATGTTTATTTGCTTTGCTAAATTTCTAATGAATTAGCACAAAAGATCAGGAATGATACAAGAATTGAGAAGATTGAGTAATTTCTAATGAAGATCGAAATACCAAAAATATATTAATGAAAAAGATAAAACAAACCTGGATGCCATCACTAGTTGGACTGATATAATTCTTGGGTTGGTAATAATGGCTATATTATAGCATATGCGGGTGGGTGTATATATATATGTATATATATATATATATATATTATATTATATATATATATATATGTGTGTGTGTGTGTAAGTGCGTGTGTTGAAATGTTAATATCTATATATTTCCCTACAGATTCCGGCGACTGTTTTAAAGTCAGCCCTTAAGGATCTGCTAGGCAATTGTATGTTAGGTATGGATACCAAGCAGTCTACCTATCTAAGTGTTCAGCACCTGCTCTCTGTGACGAAAACAGAACATGCTACAATCGTGTAGCTGAAAGTATACCTAAGCGTTGGTTATTGAGTACAAGATCGATTAATTACAGATATTGTCAGTACCAACTGATCCCCCACTATGTGACAATCCATTCAAAAATATAGTTTTCTTTTTGGTTTGTTTTTATTTATATTTTTAACTTTTATATCGCACATGACATTTTCTTCAGAAATTTCAAGTTCAAACTGAGTTTTAAAGAAAAGAAAAAATAAATATTCTGAAAAAGGAAAATAGTTTTTAAAAATGAGTAGTTTGCAACTTTTTTTCTGCTGCAGTATATTATTTGTTTTATTGTAAGTTTTCTAGCATTGACTGGGATGGTGGTGACTATCAAATCGAGTAGGTGAACTCAACAAGGAAGTAGTGGTGGGCATGTGGAACTAGTCGCCTCCTCCAATAGCTCACTCCTTCCTCCACTACTTCCTCCTGCCGCTACTTTCATTACGACCTTTCCTCCTTCTATCACTCTCTCTCTCTCTCTTTTCCACACTAAATTCCAACGCTGTAACCATTACTTCCCTCCCCTCCCTCTCTGCTGCACTTGCCTGATCTCCTCTTCCTCCGCCTCCTCCCATCTTGGTTAAAGCTTCCTAGGAAAATGACCTACATCTCTCTCTCTCTCTTAGCAAGTGATGTGATCAACTAAATTCCTTCATCATTTTCAATTAACAAACTGCCACTAATTGTCTAAAAACTCCAACGACCACCTTCCTTCTTTCTCTGCAAATATGTAACTGTATTAAGAAGTTATTTTTTCCCCACTTACCTTCTCTCCTGAACTAACAGAAATAATAATTGTGTGGAATATGGAATAGTCTCTCTCTGTACGAAACATGGACTGCCGCTGCTTTTTAATTACAAACTCGACTTTGACCAACATTTTTCTTTCGTAATGGATCTCACCGTCTCACCAATTACATAACATCTGTCCTTGTTTGTAATAGCAATAAAATTGGGTGATAAAATGTAGAAGACAGCAGTTATCTGGTGATTTTTCGTCCCCTATTGCTAAAACATATAATATATATGTGTGTGTGTGATATATGGTTGTGAAATAAATAAAAGATAAACCCTACCAATTTTAGAGCTTGATAAAAATATGGAATGGAGTTGCTTAATGGCAACTTGATAGATATTGATTTTCGGGGTCTTTATTAATACTTAAATCTTTTAGAATCAGTGTTCTTTCTAACTTTGAGGTACCAAGTACATTAGCGAATTAACATAAATGCTGTTTTAAATTTTTCTATTTGTATGGGTTTTTTTTTCTTCTGAAAAAAAAAATCAACAATAACAAATTATGGAAAAAGATAAGATAGAGTAGATAATAGATAATATTTGTATTATCTATTATAAAAACAAATAAATAAATATCAACATTCTCCACTTAAGTGAAGAATTTTGATATCTATCGCATTTTGATGGTGTCTTTATTTACAATTCTTACAATCAATTAGTTAGCCTTTAATTAGGAAAATAAAAACGAAATAAACTTTGAAGAAATACTAGCAAAGGATAAAAAAATCAAGTGAATGAATTAGATAACATTTTGCAATGAGGAAAATAATTACTTCAGCTAAAATAGCACATTAAAACAATGCTTCATGTTAAGAAAAAAATAGTATTAAAACAATTCAAATTTATTTTATTTTTACACATTTTTAACTTTTCTAATTAATTATAAAACCATGTGGTTGTTCCGGTGCCCCAGTATGGCCACAGCCCCTAGCTGAAACCGGTAAAAGCATATACATATATATATATATATGCATGTATGTATGTACATGTACGTGTGTGCGCGCGCGTGTGTATTATGTTATATAATGTATTATGGATAACCACAGAAAGAATTATGTGATTATTCCAAGATTCATTCTGGTAAGTCGACATGGGTGTAGTATCACTAGAATTACATTCTGACATATATTACATGTAATTTTGAAATAAACAAACAAAAGATTAATAATAATAATAATAAAGAATTCTTCAAAAATAATTCTTTACGACGGTATCTGTAAGACAATATAGTCACACACACACACACACAC
>NC_068985.1:54560741-54563428 GCF_001194135.2 Octopus bimaculoides | reverse complement strand
ATATACATATGTATATAAATATATATATATATATATATATATATATATATATATGCATATATATATGTGTGTATGTATATATATGTATATATATGTGTATATATATATATACATATATACATATATATATATATATATACATATATATATGCATATATATGTGTGTATGTATATATATATATGTGTGTGTGTGTGTGTATAGGTATGCACACACATACATACACATGTATACATACATTTACAGACAGACAGACAGATAGATATTGTGAGACAGAAATTATTAATGAGGTAGTGGGTGGTGATGCTTTCCTTCAGTAACAATGGCAAAAACATTTTCCCTTTGTTTAGCCAAACCTGCCAACACAATAATAACTGTGATGTTTTTGGAGTAAGTTTTTATTTTATTGTATCTGTTATCTATTATATATTATGTAATTGATAAATACATTATGTTTCATTGAATGACAACTGGAATTATCTATTTATTTGTGAATACATATATAATCATGGATGCATACATACATACATGTATACATATATAAATATATATATATCAATTATATATATTTATGTATATATGTATATATCTATATGTATATATCTGTATTATGTGTGCATGTATGTATGTATGTATTTATCTATCTCCCTCTCTCTCCCCCTCTCTCCCCCTCTCTCTCTATATGTGTGTGTGTGTGTGTGTGTATCATCATCACCATCATCATCATTTAAGGTCCATTTTCCATGCTGGCATGGGTTGGACAGTTTCACAGTAAACCTGGGAGCTGCTCCATGTTTCAGTCTGATTTTGGCTTGGATTCTACAGCTGGATGCCCTTTCTAACATCTGTCACATGAAGAGTGTAGTGGGTGCTTTTTACGTACCAGTTATGTGACATTGGCATTGGCCATGACTACAATCTCACTTGGCTCAACTTAAGCATGGTATAGCACCAAAGGTCTTGATCACTTGTCACTGCCTATACACACATACATACTTACATACATACATATATGTGTGTGTATATATATAATGTATGTGTATAATATATACATACTGTATATATGTATATGCATGTATATGTATGTATGTATCTATCTATCTATCTATCTATCTATCTATCTATCTATATATATATATATATATATATATATATATATATATGTATGTATAATACACACACACACACACACACACACACACACACACATACAAGGAGAGACAACATTCACAGTGGACGGGACCTGCAGATGATACCTGGGAAGATGCAAAGCCAAATGGTAGAGACTGATCTCAAGGTGTTGAGTCTCACAAAAGATACAGCCAATGACTGACGACTGACGACTGATGACAGGTGATACTGATGAAGGCTTCCCTTCCACCATGCATATTTGCCAAACTGACTGCTAAAATGAAGGTTATGTTTGTGTCTGAGGTAATATATCTACATTTGGGTCTCTAGTACACATGTTATATTCCTGTTAAACCCCTATCTACTGCCACCCCTTTTCATTTATAATTCTTTGTCTGTCTTTCTTTTTTCGCACGCACTCTCCCTCTATCTCTCTTTCTTCTATTCACTGTACAACACTACCTATGTAGTTAGTGATTGCTCTAGATTTCTCCATATTTAACACACCTGTTACAAGGAGTTATTGCTATATCTCTCTCCAATCATGATGCTTATGTAACGAGGGACTGTATTACATGTGTCTGTATTCAGTACATCTTACCTTCACCATTGTGTACTACAAGATATTATCTCTTCTCTTATTATCGTTCATTAATCACATCCATCAGTTCTTCTTACTCATGACCAGCTCTATTTCTAGCTTTCACCCTTCCTTTTTTTTTTACCTGAAAATATGTAGCTACTGTCACTATCTCTCTTCCATTACTTCCACCTCTGATGTTCTCTCACCCAAACCACTGTGTTTACCTCCATCAAACTCTCTTATTTCTCCTTTTACACTGTTCTTCTGTCATCTTTCTGTCTCTTCTAGCCATTTCCTTGCTTGTGTTGCCTTGAAATTAAGCAAAAATGAAAATAAGATTGCTGACATCTCATTTTAACAGATATATTTACCAAAATTACATAAAAATATCTTGAAATACTAAGGAGTAAATTTATTCAATAAAATCGCCATTGGCTTCAACCACAGCCTCCAGACAACTTCAGAATCTCCTGCAACTCTTCCTGGGCAGTCTCCTTCTTTAAGTTAGCGAATGCTGTCATAATCCTTGTCTTCAGTTCATCTTTGGTGTTACAAGGAGTTTTATTGGTCTCTCAATCTACTGTGCCCCACACATAATAATCAGGGGAGTTGCAGTCTGGAGAGTTAGGTGGCCAGATGTTAAGGGTGGTGTGGTTGCAGAAATTGTCTGACAGCCATGACTGGATTCTCCTACTTCTGTGGCATGGTGGAGAATCCTGTTGCCAGACATAGGGTCTTCCAGCAGCCACCCTCTCGACCCAGGGCAGCACCACCTCCTCCAGGCACTTGATGTAGGCCTCCGTATTGAGTCTGAGGCTGTGTGGGAAGATGAATGGTGGCATAACGTCGCCATCACTAGTGATCACTTCAAACACGATGATGTTGACTGGGTGTTTGATTTTCATCACTCTCGGTACATGTCCACAGAGTGCACTGTCCCCAGATTGACTCCTAAACACTGAAATATTTGTACTG
>NC_068985.1:54559875-54560731 GCF_001194135.2 Octopus bimaculoides | reverse complement strand
CCAACACCTTTTATATTGAGTAGTTGACAAAATCAAAAACAAACTATGAGCATGCATGAAATTAAAAATATAAAATGGGAACAATTTACTCATCACACCCTATATATATATATATATATATATATATATACTAGCTCAAAAGCCACCTAATACGGCAGCTTTTAAGCTAGCTCCTGTGGGTGGCTCTTCATTGGGCCTAGGGCCCAATAATGTCACTTCATGCATTGAGTACATATTAAATTTTATTGAAGAACAAATTTCGTCAAAACAATGATATAATATGTCAACTTGGAACTTATTGCAAAGCTTCATGATAAACAACATTTTTTTGTCTTCCCATTTGGGGTAGGGGGTATCAGTACAATTTTATTTTTTCTGTCTAACCTCTTTCTTTCTTTCTTTCTTTCTCTCTCTCTCTCTCTGTTGATTGTTTTCAACCATCCCCATCACCAGTACTACCACCATTGCCACTGCAACTGCATACACACACCATTCAGACTTCTGACGCCACCACCATAAACACCTTTGACTTCGCCGCCTTCCCCTCCGCCACCATCACCACTGTCTTTCACATCCCTTACTATCACCAACATGCTTGATCGCCTCAACTACCACTACCACCACCACCATCATCACTGTCGCCTCTGCAGCTATCACAACTACAGCTCATACTATTACTATCACCCCATTACCATGTCAACTGTCAATCTACAACCACCCTCACCATCCCTATGCCTACTATTACTCTCACCTCAGCAAGAAGAGTAGAAGAAGTGTCATTGAATAGTGAGAAAGGGGGTCAAAGTGTGACACACTGACACAGAAATTCGTTTTGGCATTTATTATTATTATTATT
>NC_068985.1:54558763-54559865 GCF_001194135.2 Octopus bimaculoides | reverse complement strand
TTTACAGAAAAAACATAAGATGAAGACAGGTGTATAAACAACAAGCAGGTGTATTAATTTGATGCTCGGGAAGGGAAGAAAGTCTTTTATGTTTCGAGCCTACGCTCTTCAACAGAAAGGAACACGAAGAAATAAACAGAGAGAGAATAAAAACAAACTTGTGGAGTTAGCAGTCAGTTATATATGTGTATGTGTGTGGGTGTGTGTGCGTGTGTATGTGAAGGTACATGGCTCAGTGGTTAAAGCGTCGAACTTACGATCGTGAGGTTGTGAGTTCGATTCCCGGACCGGGCTGTGTGTTGTGTTCTTGAGCAAGACACTTTATTTCGCGTTGCTCCAGTTCACTCAGTTGTAGAAATGAGTTGCGGCATCACTGGTGCCAAGCTGTATAGGCTCTTGCCTTTCCCTTGGATAACATCGGTGGCGTGGAGAGGTGGGGGTGCTAGTATGCATGGGCAACTGCTGGTTTTCCTTAAACAACCTTGCCTGGACTGGTGCCTCAGAGGGTAACTTTCTAGGTGCAATCCCATGGTCTTTTGTGACCGAAGGGGGTCTCCGATATATATATATATATATATATCTTTATATATTTTAGCTTTCAGTGCGAATGGTTATTCATACGGCACCAAGTTTACAAACCTGTAAATAATAATAATGGTATTTTTATATAAGCTTAAAGCAATGACTAAGGAATAAGGAAAATAGTCTAATAAAGGGGCATATAAGCTCTCAACAGAAAAAAGAAGGCTTTCCTACCCGTGTGGGACCTAAACCCACATCCCTTTGTTAACGGGACTACGTGTGTTACCTTTACACCAGCAAATCAGCCTCCCCATTTCTGTCAAATTTCAGAACTATAACAGTTCATGTTTGTTTTATGCAAACAAACTTTCTATATGCTTTCAGTGTGAATGTTTTTTTTTTAAATGGCACTGAGTTTACAATCCTGTAAATAATAATAATGGTACTTTTATATAAGCTTAAAGCTTATGACGATCACAGTGTGATGACTAAGGAAAATAGTCTAATATATATATATATATATGTATGTGTATATATATCATCATCATCATCATTGTCGTTTAACGTCTGCTTTCCATGC
>NC_068985.1:54551165-54556264 GCF_001194135.2 Octopus bimaculoides | reverse complement strand
CTTCTTTTCAGGCACTAAATAACATCTCTCCTCCCCAAGCCTCACCCCACATTCATTTCCCAGTTTTCAAAGTTGGCACAGTCGATGTAGGCACACTGAAAGGTAGGTCTAGTCTAGTGAGATTGTAGAGATGCTTCAAAAGAGACGTGTTGATGTATGCTGCATACAACAGGTAAGATGGAGAGGAGCTTCAGCTAGGGTCCTCACAGGCAAGGTACATAGGTACAAAATCTTCTGGCAAGGTAACACAAATGGAGTGAAATGGGTAGATAAAGTCATAGAGGTTGTCAGGGTATGTGATAGAGTGCTTAAGGTTAGGCTAGTCCTGCAGAACAGCACAGCTACAATTATCTCTGCCTACACCCCACAAGCAGGCCTACCAAATGATCAGAGTGACCATTTTTATGATCACCTTCTTCAGGCTACCTCAAAGACGAGTGGCAATGACCTCGTCTTTGCAGCTGGAGATTTTAATGGGCATGTTGGGTGGTAATCCGGTATCTTCACTGGTGTACACGGGGGCCATGGTATTGGTTCCCAAAACGACGAGGGAACTAGGCTACTGGAGTTCTGTGATGCATGTAACCTTTTAATCTGCAACACTAATTTCAGAAAACCAGACATCCACCTGATAACCTATCAATCATGTGACTCTGCTAGCCAGATTGATTTCATCCTCACCAGACAGCGGGATGCAGGGTTACTCTTAAATACAAAGACTCTCCCGAGTGAAGAATGTAACCCCCAGCATAGACTAGTCATTAGTGACTTTAGACTCGAGGCCAGAAGGACGCCAAGAAGCAGACCAATCCAGAAAAGGATTTGGAATCTAAAGAACCCTTCACACGGTCAGAAATTTAGGGACATCCTCATCAAGAAATTTGATGAGAGGGAGGAGGAGCTACAGACATCGTACATAGAAAGTAGCTAGAAATTCCAATGGGACAGCTTGCTGAGTGCCACAGACCAAGTCTGCGGATGGTGCAAAGTCCCTTCTAGACCTAGAGGTACGTGGTGGTGGAATAGTATGGTAGACAAAGGCATTAGAGCAAAGAAACAGGCGTAGAAAGCCTGGAAGGGCAGGGGTAGCAGGGAACTGTACCAGGTAGCCAAAAGGGAGGCTGGGCGGCAGGTATACATAGCCAAGCACAAAGCAGAAAAATAAAAGTTTGCCAATGTCCAGCAACGTGAGGACCAAAGAACTGAAGTATTCCAGATTGCAAGACAGTGTGTGAGAGAAAATTGTGATGTCACAGGAGAGAAATGTGGTGCACTTGCTTTTAATGATTCGAAAAAGAAAGAGGCTTGGGGAAGCCATTATGAAAGACTGCTGAACATGGAGACTGAATGGGAGGAAGAGAGCCTACCAAATGTTGACCCAGTAGAGGGACCAGCTATCCTAATAGACAGCTCCCTGGTAGATAAAGCGATTAAGGGTATGAAGCCAGGAAAAGCCCCCGGCCCATCAGGAATCACTGCTGAGATGCAATGAGATGGTTGCATTGTTCAATTAAATGGAGTTGCATGAAATGATCGTACTGCATTACCTCTGGATATCCTTGTTGCTTATATACATATATATATATATATTCTTTTATTCTTATTCTTGTACTTGTTTCAGTCATTTGACTGCAACCATGCTGGAGCACCACCTTAAAGGATTTTTTAGTTGAAGAAAAATACCCAGCGTTGCCCTGGTTAAAGAGAATAATGAAATTTAAAAATGTCATCTAGATTATGCAGGTCTCAACTGCTAGTAGCTGAGATAACAAGTTTCTACATTAATAACTCTCCAACCCATGCCAGTATGGAACATAGACATTAAGTGAAATGTTAAAAGAAAGTCTTCATGTATATAAAATAAATTTTAAAAACATGTTTTGTCCAAGGCCAATTTTGGACAGAGGTAGTAGAGAGCCAATCCAATGATAAATCTGATCTTGGATCTTGAAAGTTTGCATGAATCCTGGCTCAGTTAAACCTCTTGTGGCTCAAAATGATGTCATTTGTAGTGCAGCATTGTATTGCCTAATTTTGTTTTGAAAGTGCTTGGAATCTTGGTCAGTTGATGACAACAGTTTCTTCAATGGCTCTGGAGGTTGGGGGATTGCAGGAAGTTTAACATTTCCACCACTGCAGCATAGTGCAGGTATCTCTCCAGGCCACTTCATTGCTTTACAATGTATGCACTCAGTTGTCATTGCACCAATGGAAACTCTAGTGTCATCTGAATAATGAACTGCTGGATCATAATTGAAAGCTACTCCATAGAAGTTGCTTCTCTGAGCTGTTGCAACTGCTCTTCGTTCTGCAGTGGAGATTGTATTCCTTGTCAGCTGTGCATATCTCTGTTCATCACTTTGAGATGCTCTGGCTTTTGTAGTGCACGGTCTATTCATTTCTTGGTATGCTTCCCTTTTTACAGCTGTCCCTGGACATTCTTTTGGTTGACAGCAGAAATTATATTTCTCAATTCGACAAGCAGAGAGTAAATAAGAAATTTTTACAGAAAATAAAGAATTGTACGGGTTGAAGAGAAATTTGTCAGTGAACCAAAGAGTCAGTATTGAAGGAACCAGAAAAAAGCCTGTTAACAACCGAAAAACACAAAACTGTTGTATAAGTAAATAAGAAATTTTTACGGAAATTAATTAAGCGTACGGATTTAAGTGAAATTTTTGAAGTTACTTCTGTCAGTAAATTATGAACTTACTTTTATCAGTAATTCCGTCAACAACAAAAAGAACCCCACAAAACTTTGCAAAAGTAAATAAGAAATTTGTAGGCAAATTTAACAAAGTGTATGAATCGAACTGAAATTTATGACATTACTTTCATCAGTAATTGTAAACTTTTTTCTGTCAGTAATTTGTTGTTGTTGTTGTTTGTAAATAGCGATTGAAAACTTACAGTGAAAACAGAGTGAATGAAATATAGAAAGAGTGGGGAGAGAGATGGCTAGTTAGACAAATAAGATAGATATAGATAAACAGATACAGATAGATAGATAGATAGATAGATAGATAGATAGATAGATAGATAGATAGAGATGGATAGAGAGATGTAGAGACATAGAGAGAGAGGGATTGAGAGATATAGACGTCACTGATGCTAGAAAACTGGAAGCAAATATTTTAAAAAACTTTCAAAGATGTGAATCTAATATAAAAAGCAATATCTTTATTTTTTGGTTGACTAATGGATATAAGAGAGACAATCAATTTCTGAAAGTTACTTTGCAAAGAGTTACCTCCCTTCTCCACGTAGCCCAGGAATGGATGTTTTCTGCCTCTAGGGGGCCCATTACTCATTATGTGAAAAATTTTAAGAGTCTAAAACCATCCCTGGAACATAAGTAGTGTATGTTCCCTGTTTGGAGAAAATCAGTTGAAAAATACAGCCGTTATAATCTTTTACACACACACACACAGACAGAACGGGATTTATATTATAGATACGATGGACTTCTTTCAGTTTTTGTCCAGAAAATCTGCTCACATGGCTTTGGTTGGCCTGAGGCTATAGTAGAAGACACTTGTCCAAGGTGCTACACAATGGGACTGAATCCAGAACCATGTGGTTAAAAAGCAAGCTTCTCACCACACAGCCATATATGAGGTCTGATCATTAAGGATCCAGACTGTTGCCATAGTAATGAAGCTAAAGCACACAGAGTGAAGTTGCATGGCAAAGATTGACCATGAACTCTACTGTTTTAATGTTCTAGCTCACTTCTGCTATTTACAGCAGTATTTGGAAGGAAGGTGTGTAGTGTGTAATCATCACATTGACCATGACAGAGAAAGTTGTCATGGTGATACCTGCTCAGAGGCCTATGCAAAGTTTCAGAAAGTGTATGGAGAGGAGTGTGTGGGCCGCACATAAGTGTATGAATGGTTCAGACATTTCCAAGATGGCTGAAAAAATGTCAATGTTAACAAACGTTCTGGGAGACCCGCAACCAGTAGAACTGAGAAAAACATCACAGTTGTGCATGCAGCTGTGAGGGGAAATCATCTAATCACCATCCATGAATTATCAGAGGATGTGCAGATTAGTTACAGTTCAGTTCAGTTCAGTCCATTATCATTGAAGATTTGGGTATAAGACATGTGTCTGCCAAATTTATGCCAAAACTGCTTTCGGTTTCTGTTTACTAAATTTTCTCACAGGGCTTCAGTTGGCCTGAGGCTGTAGTAGAAGACACATTCCCAATGTACCATGCAGTGTCACTAAACCTGCAACTATGTGGTTGGGAAGCAAAATTCTTACCACATAGCCACACCTATGCCTGTGTAATTATATATATATATATATATATATTAAAGGAAATAGAGAAATACAATTGACATATTATAAATTTATAAACATTATAATATATTATAATTATACTATAAAAAAATATAACATAATATAATGTAATATAACAAATAAATAAAACAAGTATATATCCTACAATTTGTTTCAATTCATATCCACTAGTGAATTTATAAAAAATTTACATTTATGTATATGGATCTTATCAGGGTAATATTTGTTAAAATATAGACAAAAATTTCATGCAAGGACTGCTCAATCATAACATAGACTATTTTATGATTTAGCAGTCTTTGCATAAAATTTTTGTCTATTTTTTTGACAATTATTACCATGACAAGATCCATATGCATAAATATGTATTTTTTATAAATTCACTAGTGAATATGAATTGAAACAAATTGTAGGATATATACTTGTTTTATTTATTTGTTATATTATATTATATTACATTTATTATATTATATCACATGTATAATAAAATATAATATTATATTATATCTTTTTATAGCATAATTATATTATAATGTTAATAAATTTATAATATGGCAATTGTATTTCTCTATTTCCTTTAATATTTATTTATTGAAATTATACCATTTAAGTTCTTGTTTTTTCTATATTATATTGTGGTATTTAACCGAAGAACTAGTGAAAATTAGATGTTTTCCATCTCTTTGAAGGAAATTGTCTTTTCCTTGGACTGAATAATAATAATAATAATAATGATATATATGTATATATATATATATATATATATATATATATATATATATATATAT
>NC_068985.1:54546798-54550740 GCF_001194135.2 Octopus bimaculoides | reverse complement strand
TGGAGGAGGTGGTGCTGCCCTGGGTCGAGAGGGTGGCTGCTGGAAGACCCTATGTCTGGCAACAGGATTCTCCACCATACCACACAAGTAGGAGAATCCAGTCATGGCTGTCAGACAATTTCTGCAACCAAACCACCCTTAACATCTGGCCACCTAACTCTCCAGACTGCAACTCCCCTGATTATTATGTGTGGGTGCAGTAGATTGAGAGACCAATAAAACTCCTTGTAACACCAAAGATGAACTGAAGGCAAGGATTATGGCAGCATTCACCAACTTAAAGAAAGAGACTGCCCAGAAGAGTTGCAAGAGATTTTGAAGTTGTCTGGAGGCTGTGGTTGAAGCCAATGGCGATTTTATTGAATAAATTTACTCCTTAGTATTTCAAGATATTTTTATGTAATTTTGGTAAATATATCTGTTAAAATGAGATATCAGTGCGTAATTTCGACTGCAGTTTATTCACTACACCCTGTATATATATATATATATATATATATATATATATATATATACATACACACAGACACACACACACACACACACATACATATATACACACACACGCACACACACATGTACACACATGCATGTACAAGCACATACATGCCCATACATACATACACATATATGTATATGTATAATTAGAAGCTAGTTGCTAGTATGTTTTGCTGGATGTGCAATGTCAGCGTGCATCTACAACAGAGTGTAAGCGTCTTGAGAGAAAAGTTGGCCATAAGAGGCATCAGATGTGGTGTGCAAGAGAGACAACTGTGTTTGTATGGTCATGTGATGCAGATGAATGTAGACAGTTGTTTGCAGTGCTGATCTCTAACAATGGAAGGAAGTTGTGGAAGAAGGAGACTCAGGAAGACATGGGATGAGGTGGTGAAGTGTGATCTTTGAACGTCGGACCTAATGGAGGCAATGACTAGTGACTGAGATCTTTAGCGATATGCCATTCTTGAGAAGACCTGTCAAGGCAAGTGAAATCATAGTCATGGCTGTTGTCAGTGTCACGTAACTGGCACTTGTGCCAGTGACACATAACTGGCACTTGTGCCAGTGACACGTAAAAAGCCCCTTCTGAGTGTTGGACCTCATGGAGGCAATGTGACCGATACTGGTGTCATGTAAAAAGCACCTTTCAAGCTTTGAGCCTCACGGAGGCAATGACAGATGACCGAGACTTTTGGCAATGTGTTGTGCTTGAGAAGACCCATCAAGCCAAGTGAAATCGTAGTTGTAGCAGATACTAGTGTCACACAACTGGCACAAGTGCCGGTGGCATGTAAAAGCACCCTTTACACTCTAGGAGTGATAGGCATTTGGCAGGGTATCCAACTGCAGAAACCATGCCAAATTATACTGGAGTCTGGTGCAACCCCTCAGCCTACCAGCCCTAGTCAAACTGTCCAACCCATGCCAGCATGGACAACAAATGTTAAATGATGATGATGATATATATTGCCAGTACTGCTGAACTGGCTCCTGTGCGGGTGGCACGTAAAAAACACCATTTGAGCATGGCCGTTGCCAGTACCGCCTGACTGGCCCTCATGACAGTGGTACGTAAAAGCACCCACTATATTCTCGGAGTGGTTAGCGTTAGGAAGGGCATCCAGCTGTAGGAACTCTGCCAGATCAGATTGGAGCCTGGTGCAGCCATCTGGCTCGCCAGTCCTCAGTCAAACCGTCCAACCCATGCCAGCATGGAAAGCAAACGCTAAACGTTGATGATGATGATGATATCACCATCATAACCACCATCATTTAACATCCCTCTTCCATGCTGGCATGGGCTGGATGATTGAAGAGACTTCAATGAGCTGGAGGGCACCATCAAGCTCCAGTATCTGCTCAGGCATGATTTCTATGGTTGACTGCTCTTCCTAATACCAACAACCTTACAGGGAGTACTGGGTGCATTTTTCATAGCATGAGTAGTACTGAGGTCCAAGTAACTTGCAAAACAAGATCCCATAACTGAGTAGGGGTTGTTTGCAAGGGAGATGAAAGTGACTTTGTGCCAGGTGTTGAGAAGTTAAAGTATATAGAATGGAGGACAGGAACTGGTGTCTTGCTGCAGAAGAGACACATGGTTACTGGTTACTCCAGCTGGAAAGGGAGAAAGTGATGCGGTATCAGGATTTAGCCTGAAAGTTGGAGAATGTGGATAAATAGAGAACAGGGATAGAGAATTGAAGCTGACTGGTTGGATGGTTCATCATCATCATTTAGCATCTGTTTTCCACACTGGCATGGGTTTGACAGTTTAACTGGAGCTGGTAAGTCAAAGACCAGCACCAGGTGCCAGTCTGATTTGGCTTGGTATATACAGTTGGATGCCCTTCCTAACACCAATAACTCCATAAAGTAAACTGATGGGCTTTTTTCAGTTTCCATCTACTAAATCCTCTTACAAAACTTTGGTCATTCTGGGTCTATAATAGAAGACACTTACTCAAGGTGCCTTGCAGTGGGACTGAACCTGAAACCTCATGGCTGGTGAGCAAGCTTCTTAACCATACAGCCATACCACATGCAGTACATATTGTCCTATAATATAGTCTAACATCATATCTTTATGAATACAAATACTGACATTTCAGAAAAATGACAAAATATTTTACTTAAGTTTCGGTTGGCTAGGGTATCTAATCTATGTAGCTCCCTGTCATGAGTTCTGACAAGAAATCAAATGGTTCATACCCATTAGAAACTGAAGGACAAATGTTGAAATTAGAATGTCCTTCATAGTTATAGTTATCACATCCTGTTTGTTAGTGACATTGATTTAATATTTGCAAATCTTTGAGTTTATTGATCAGGTTTATTAATTCTTCCTTTTTGGTGTCTAGGAGTGATACCTATATATATATATATATATATATATATTGGTGTCAAGGATAGTGATACCTATATATATATATATATATATATATATACATACATACATACAAATAATAATAAGAAAACAAAGAAAATTCTTTGTATCTAAAGTTATGTATACATATACATACATACATATACATGCATATACATATATATACATATACATGCATATACATTTATATACATATATATACATATATGTATATACATACATATACATATATACATATACATACATACATACATACATATACATATTAATATACATATACATACAAATAATAAGAAGAAGACAAAGAAAATTTTTTAACACATCTTTAATGATTCATTACAATTGTTTCTGTAACAACTCTACTTGCAACACCAGTTTATGCAAACATTTGAAGTGAAAATTTACACACACAACGTTTGTGGTTTTAGATATTAGAGAGGCACTTCATCAGACTTGCATCAAAGGTGTGATGTCACATTGTGCATCTTCCAGACCTTGTTTTTTTTGGCGTATATCAGGAGAAACCAAAAATAAACAGAAGTGTGCTTATGGGATGAGTTAGTAGGGTAGAGATTATGTGGAGGTGGGTAGAGATTATGTAGAGGTGAATAGAGATTATGTAGAGGTGAGAAGAGATTATGTAGGGGAAGAAGAAGAAGAGGAGAGAGAAGAAGGAGGAGGAGGAAAAAGGAGAAGAAGAAGAGAAAGTGAAGAAGAAAGTGCTGAAAAGTTCCTGGCTTTGGATAAAATTATAATTTTATTCAACATATTCCCCTCTCAAATTCATACACTTATTGTAGCAGTCCTTCAGTTTCTCTAAGCCCTGTAAAAGAACTCAGAAGGCTGGGTCTCTAACCAGGCCTTTCACAATACCCTTAAAGCAAGGAACTTTTCAGTACCCCCTCAAATATATATATATATATAATAATAATATTAGGGACAAAATCCAAAATTACAGGTAAAAAACTCAATTAAAATCAATTTATAAAAAATTAAAATTAAATTGAGCCTTATAGATAAAGTATATATAAAATATATAGTTTTAGGGAAAATAA
>NC_068985.1:54543786-54545755 GCF_001194135.2 Octopus bimaculoides | reverse complement strand
TATATATATATATATATATATATATATATATATTTGCTATCTGAATTGACAGTACCTTGGTAGATAAAGCAATTAAGAGTATGAAGACAGGGAAAGCCCCTGGCCCATCAGGAATCACTACAAAGATGCTCAAAATATCTGGCAGTGTCAGCTATAGTCTAGTCACCCATATAGTTAACCAGGTGATACATGAAGGAGTTGTACCCAATGACTGATGCAGCAGCACCATAGTCAACTGCTACAAAGGTAAAGGTGATGCTTTAGACACAAACAATTACAGAGGTATCAAGTTGTTGGATCAGGTACTGAAGGTCATGGAGAGGGTCATAGCCCAACTAATTAGGGAGAGAGTAGATCTAGATGAGATGCAGTTTGGGTTCGTACCAGGCCCCAATCTGATTTGGCATGGTTTCTATGGCTGGATGCCCATCTTAATGCCAACCACTTTACAGTGTGTACTGGGTGATTTTACGTGGTATCGCATAGGCACTTTTACATGGCATTGCATGAGTGCTTTTATGTGACGTTGCATGGGCGTTTTAATGTGGTGCCACATGAGTGTTTTTACATGACAGTGCATGGGCACTTTAACATGGTACTACACAGTTGCTTTTACATGACACTGCTATAAAAGCTTTACACTACCAGAGGGACCAGTCTTAACACTTCTGTGGAGTGTGGGTCTTCTTGAGTACAGTAAGGTGCCAGGCATCTCGGTCCTTTGTCATCTTGCTTGAAAGTTTCAGCATCCTGAGGTCATCCTTCAATACTTCATCCTGACAGTTATACATACCTACAAAGATTTTTGTTATTGACAGCTGTATATACATATGTGTTACCATTTGTGTTTTTCCAAGTGACAGGAGTGAAATTTTTTTAGTTTCCTATGTGAAGTGGGCCAGTCATTTTTTTTTGTTTTTTAACCCCATGTGTGACACAAAGTCAAAAAGACTAAGAACCACTGTTGTAGAGTCTACTAAAATCTTTGAAAATATTTCAGTTTATGCAATAAAGAGGACATCTGGAAATACTGCAATCTTGCTTTTGTAAAATACTGCAGTAATAAGGAGGAATTTTCTCCACCTTATTACTCTTCATTTAAAGATCTTTCCAACTAACCAATTCCACAAGGTTAGTCAAAGACTGAAACATGACACCTTTGAATTAAATGACTTATTGTTTGGAGATACATGGTGTATTTTATAAATATGCCTAGTTAATGTATCATAAAAGTATGAAACTATTAGTAGCTCTTTCAGTTGTGTATTAAATTGACATTTATCTCTCACTAGATGGAGTACTCTTTTCGTTGATTCTACCTATATTGGATACATACATTCACACACACACATATATATATATACACACACACATACATATATATGCATATATATATATATTATTCTTTTATTCTTTTACTTGTTTCAGTCATTTGACTGCAGCCAGGCTGGAGCATCACCTTTAGTCGTACGAATCAACCCCAAAACTTATTTTTTGTAAGTCTAGTACTTATTTTATCGGTCTCTTTTGCCAGGGACGTAAACATACCAATGTCAGTTCTCAAGCGATAGTGGGGGGACAAACACAGACACACAAACACACACACACATCATCATCATCATCATCATCGTTTAACGTCTGCTTTCCATGTTAGCATGGGTTGGATGATTTAACTGAGGGCTGGTAAAACCGGATGGCAACACCAGGCTCCAATCTAATTTGGCAGAGTTTCTGCAGCTGGATGCCCTTCCTAACGCCAATCACTCAGAGAGTGTAGTGGGTGCTTTTACGTGTCACCCGCACGAAGGCCAGTCAGGCGGTACTGGCAACGGCCACGTTCGAAATGGTGTCTTTTATGTGCACTGGCAACGATCTCACTCGAGAACCCTACGAAGGCCAGTCAGGCGGTACTGGCAACGGTCACGCTCAAAATGGTGCATCTTATGTGCCACCCGCACAAGAGCCAGTC
>NC_068985.1:54516500-54541657 GCF_001194135.2 Octopus bimaculoides | reverse complement strand
CTATCGTAGTGGCATCTGCAGACCTCTTTCTTTGCAGCCTCATTTAGTGCAAGTGTACCATCATCCATGCGAACACATTTCTCTCCTACATCACTATTCTCTCTTCTACATTGTCTTGCAACACGAAATACCTCGAGTCTTTGGTCCTCATGGCGCAGAACATTGGCAAATCTTTTCTTATCTGCTTCCCCTCTGGCTAAATAAACCTGTCGCCTAGCTTCCCTTCTAGCAGATTGGTACAATTCCCTGCTACCACCGTTCTTCCAGTCCTTCCAAATATATATATATATATATATACGATGAGCTTCTTCCAGTTTCCATTTACCAAATTCACTCACAAGCCTTTGGTCAGCTCAAGGCGATAGAAGAAGACACTTGCTCAAGGTGCCATGCAGTGGGACTGAACCTGAAACCACACACACACACACACACACAAACAACAACAACACAGATGGGCTGAAATCAGGTCAGTTGAGTCATCTGGCACTATGTTCTAGTTTGTGAGAAGTTCTAATTGTTAATTCTTACCTGTATTCACCTGATCAAAATGGTTTTTCTGCATGATGTAACACTTTTGTTCATCAATAAAAAAAACGTCTGAAACAGCTGTAGTGAACCACAACCTACATGTGGAACCTTCCATATGTTTGGATCTGGAGTCTATAGTCGATGTAGAATATATGCAATGACTATACCCCAATATGACTTTGATAGCATGTTATGTATTCAGTCAGTTACTTGTGAATGTATGTATAACTGGATGGACAAATCTGTTTTTACTTCAGTATACATTGTCAGCACACAGGTGCACTATCCCCAACTCTACCTCGGTGTTTTTACTATTTAAATACCTGATTCTTTTGAATCCTGAAAATATACATACGTACACACACACACACGTTTATCAATCTGTGTCGCAAGATTCGTGATGTGAAATCGTGTGTTGAAACAGTTATTGTATTTTAGGATGGTAATTTTTTTTTTACCAAATAAATACATACACTATAAATTTGTTCTTCACTCATTTATTACTGTTCTTATTCTTTTATTCTAACTCTTGTCCATTGTCCGGAAATCTTTTGTCACACATCTGTGACCTATTCAGTGACACTTTTCATTTTCGTGTGTGCTCTTGCTCCACTTACTCCATTCTGCTCTTCTATGATGTGTATCCTTATGTGCGCATGTGTTTGCGTCTGTGTGTGTGTGTGTGTGTGTGTGTGTCTGCATGTGTGTTTGTGTCATTGTTCTTAGCAGCAGTATGGCCTTCCTCACAGCCCCATCCTCTCATCCCACTGTGCTGCTGTTTTCCTAGGACCTGAAAATTTGGTACAGTAGTACTAAAAGTGGTAGAGAGGCCTGGTGCCTCTATAAAATCCCTGATCTGTAGTACCTATCTGTCTCATAAGTCCCCTGTATGGAGAACAATTGTGTTGTATGTAGCATGAACCGGTGGGTTAACTGTGAGGTTAGGAATGTAGTGTATAGCTTACGGTGTACTGAGGGATAGTGCAGAAACATGACAAATACCTATATTGGAGAGACTCCACACAGCATAAGAGAGCGTATAGATGAACATTGGCGAGAGCTCAAAAAAGAGAAAAGTTCGTCAGTGCTCTACTAACATGCTCAGGCAGAACATGGAGGCTTGGTTAATAGTATAGAAGTTAAAGTATTGTCGATGCATAGAACTAACATGACACTTAGATTACAGAAATTACACATGTAACAGTAGACAGACCGAGCCACAATAGAAAACACAAATGGAACAGTAACACCCACCACCACACCACACTGCATGACTGAAGACAAAAGGGAAGAGATGAGAGAGGAAAAAAATGTAAATAATACACAGATACAGGGTATACACACACAATAAACATATATGCACATACCTGTGATAAATATAAGAAACAGGGACAGATAAATATATAAAAAATAAAAATAAATAAATAAATAAATTAATTAAATACTTAAATTGATAAATAAATAAATATATCTGTCACATACCTGTGATAAATATAAGAAATAGAGATATAAAAAATAAATAAACAAATAAATCTATATAAAGGGCATTTTTCTGTCTCTCTGTCTCATTATAACCTTTCATCATCTGACACAAGATCACCTCCTCCAATGTCCCCTCCCCTCTCAAAAGAGTTTTGTCTTGCAAGTTACTGTCAGTGCAGGTGCAATTTAAAAAACATCCAGTCCACACTGTAAAGTGGTTGACATTTAGAAGGGCATTCAGCTGTAAAAACTTTGCCTGTGCTTGTGCTAAGTAAAATGCATTAAGTTCACTCTGTTGGGTGGTTGGCATTAGGAAGGGCATCCAACTGTAAAAATCCTGCTGAAACAGTCACAGTAGTCTGGTGCAGGCTTCAGCCTGGCTGGCTCCTGTTAAACTATCCCACCCATGCCAGCACAGAAGGCAGACGCTAAATGATGCTGATGATGACGATGATGTTATATATAAAGTTAATTATAATAGAAGGACAAGTACAGGTGTCTTGCTGTAGAAAAGATACATGACTACCCTGCATTATATATGGGTGGGTGGGAGTAGCTGGAAAGAAGGTAATGATTGTGGTGACCCAATTGTTAAAATCCACTTTTCAATGCAACATTTAAAAATGAATTAAATGTTTTTTTACTGACAGTTATATTGCAGTAGGACTGAACCCAAAACCGTATGGTTGAGAAACAAACCTCTTAATCACACAGCTATGTCCATACATAGCAATGCCATATGTTTAATTTTATCCCTAAAGGTTTTAATTACATTTAAACACAAATCTAGAGGTTAATTAACAGTCACTATTGCCAAGAATTAAAAGTCAATAAATTCCATCTTCTTCGAGTTGATTCCTTTCTCACTCTCAGACTAGGAGAGGGATGGGATTCATCAAGCATAAACATTCCCAGAAAACATGTCTCAGTGTCCAGTGGTTAAGAAGCTTGCTTTGTAACTATGTGATCTCAGGTTCAGCCCTACTGTGCAACACCTTGGGCAATGTCTTTTACTATAGTCCTGGGCTGACTAAAGCCTTGTAAGTGGATTTGGTAGACAGAAGCTGAAAGAAGCCTGTTGTATATATGTGTGTGTTTTTGTGTCTCCTTGTTTTGACATCATGTGATAATTGTGAATGAGCATCATCACCATACAAGCAATGTTGTTTGTTTGCAGTCTTCAAGAAAATCTGCCTCAATGAATTCCATCTGACCTATGAAGCATGGAAAAGTAGATTTTAAAATAATGATGAGTAAATATGATTTTCATTTCAGTTCTTCATCCTGCAGAAATATACTTTGTTGTTCATCATTTTGAGGTTGATACACAAAGTACTAGTCCTTTGATTGGTGGTGTATTGGCAAAATGTATTAATGTTAGATGAGATGGCTTGTGGTATCTCTTCTAGTTGTTTGTGTTCTAAATTCAAATTCCACCTAGGTATACTCATGGTTAAAACTATTCACCCAATTACAAGAGCACCTTGATCAATATACAATCAACCAGTGTGGATAGATGGGTCAAGAATGGTATGGTGACACTTTATCCAGCAGTGGACTAAAAATGGTTTGCTGAGAATATGGAATAAATGAATCTAATAAAACAGTGTTAGGGTTCAGTTCATGAACTGTGTGTTGTGAAGGTGCATGACTTGTCTAGTTGTTAGGGTGTTGCACTCATGATTGCAAGATTATTGTTTTGATTCTTGGACTGGGTGATCTGTTGTTTTCGTGAGCAAAACACTTTGTTTCATGTTGCTCCAGTCCACTCAAACGTAAATGAGTAACCTGGTGACAAATTTGCATCCCATTCAGGAGGATTGTTGCAATATGGGTCACTTATACACTGTGAAAAGTGGGTAACTAGCCCTATAAATCCTAGTGCTTGAGACAGTAATGTCCACTTGTTGATGATGATATTGTATTGTGTCCATGAGCAAGGCACTTCAGAAGTACATTAAAGGTCTATGAAAAAAGTTTTGCTTTAGATGTATTTATTGCAAGAAACAACTTGATCTCTTTCTCTAATGTTTTACATAGTTCAAACTACACAAGTTAATGTGTGATGAACAAAATAGGAATTTTGAAAGAAGTATCTATAAAATTGGTTTTTAAACATCAAATAGCTATGGGGTGTCCACCAGAATAAAACAGTAATCTAAGGGGTTCATAGATAAAAAAAAAATGGTTGAGAATCATTGCACTAGACCAAAGATAAAGGAGCCAAGAGGGTATCTGTTCATGATGACACAAGTACATAAAACAACTAGTGAAAGCATGGTACATGTTACCAAGCCATACCCACTCACAAGTGATGGTTGGTTGTATTTTAAAGGAGAGCGAGTATACATCTCTCTTCAGTGTGATCTTTATTTTCAAAGACAATAGTGTATACTGCTGGTGAATCTTGGGAGGGTCATTATGCTAATAATAAAAACATGCACTGGTTCTATTTCACTTCTTTATTTTAATATGTTAACTGGTTGACCATTCAAGCAATTAACTAATCAAGTGATTAATTGCTTGGTCAATCAATCAGCTAGGTTTATCAAAGTCCTTTCGTCATCAATCACATGCCCTCTCTCAGAAATAACTCCAATAAAATATTCAAGTAAAATCTATTTAAAAATTCATCTGCTTTGTCACCAATTTATTTCCATTCCTGTACACATATGTCATATAAATGTTATTTCTATATATTCATAAATATTTATGAAGTACTTTTGACATTTTTTTAGGTGGGGGTACTAATGTTCTTTCTGGAAACAAAAAATAAAACAAAAGACAAGTTTTGTATAAATTGGTTTTAATATTATCAGAGAAATATATTCAACATGTTTAATACTAACAAAATTGATCACAACCAATAAAAAGATAAAATACTGATTTATAAAAACGTTCTTTTTTTGTTTTTTAGTTATAATTGTAAACCATATTTTATTAAATCTCATTTTGATAATTAAACCTGCCTCAGTATTGTTTAAAATGGATGAAGAAATAACATATACATACATGAAAACACACCAACACCCACACATATATGCATATACATATACATGTGCACATACACATATATCTATATGAAACTGCAACCAAGGTAATCAAGGTAACATTTACAGCAAAAAAGACATAGTGATGAATTTTGGTAGGAATTTTGTGGGTCAATATATTTGGAAAAAAAAAAAAAGATTAAGTAGAGATCAGTAAAATTTTAATAATTTTAATCTTCTGGAAGGATTTGAATTTCAACATTTTAAGGGAAAAAAAAAAAAATAAACATAGTTTAACCCTTTTGCTACCATATTTCTGCTGAAACACATAGTCTTTGTCTCAATTAATTTTGAAAATAATAAGAAATTTGTTAATATAACTTTATCATTATTGATATGACATTTGGAACATAAATTGCAGTATTTTTGAGGCATACAAAATGAATTTTCCAGACCATCATCATCATTATTATTATACTCAGGGTCGATAAATTAAGTACTAGTGAAACATTGAGGTCGATGTAATTGACTAGTCCCCTCCCAACAAATCTGTAGCCTTGTGCCTCCAGTTGAAAGGATTATTATTATTATTATTATTATTATTATTATTAACTCAGGTTTTGTTGGAGCTCCTTGGGTCTTGCATGTGTAGCAGGATTGGTACCTGCAGTCTACAGTACCATGCTATCTGTTCTTTTCAGTTAATACTTTCTTGATATTATTATTAATTATTACTATTAAACATTGATATTAATTAAAAACTAGCTACATAATAGTTAATAGTTATTTAGTAGATTAATAGCTGTTTATAGTCATTTTCCACCAAGATATTATATTTGGAATGCTATGAGACAATGGAGAAAACTCTATGAGGTCATTTATCATGCTAAAAATAACAGCGAAACTTCTCTCAAATCATACCCATTTTCAAAATGTAGACCTAGGTACACTATTTGAAAATAAGATAGGGTAATCATAACTGGAATGCTTTTAATCATAGGTCTATTGAATCAGGCCTGGCCTGTGGTTAAACAACAATGGAAGACGAGATGTAAAATAATAAAAAACAAAAATTACCATCCTGAAATATAACAATAATCAACATCATTGTAAATTTAGTGGAAACTGGAGTAAATCTCCAGAAATATGCTTAATATGATTTAATTATGGGACTAATTTACTCAGTAGACAGTAAAATGGTATATAACAAAGAAATACATAAAATTAATTGGTTAGCTGAATCTCAAAATACATAGGGATGGGACGGTGGTTGGCCAGTATATAAGAGTAGACTGTATATTCCATGGTAACTCAAAGATCAAAGATTAAAGTTTGAAACATTTAGTATAGAATTAGTTGTTTAGTCCCAGATCAGCACTGACCAAGAAGATCTATGGATAAAGGTAAAGGATTTTTCAAACATGATATCTCTTCATTTTTTAAGCATAGTTCATCCTGGACCACACTATTCAATGTGTTCCCCACAACTTTTTTTTGGTTAAGATAGTAGAATGTGATTTGAGAGAAATTTTGGCTGTTATTTCTAGCATGTTGGGCAGTTGCATAGGGGTTTTCTCACTGACTCATTATGTTTATTGTGTGTGTGTGTGTGTGTGTGTATGTGTGTATGTGTGTGTATGTGTGTATGATTTGAGAAACAATAGGAAGATTTTGACAGAGACATAAGAAAACAGACAATAAAGTTAAAGGAAGGAGGGTGTGTGGGTGTGGGTGGAGAGTAACACCTAAGAGAAGAAATTTGAGAAAAAGTTTCTTCAGCTCATTTGATGACCCACTCAAGGACTGACCCTGGTTCTATGATTCAAACTTCTTTTTCAAAGTGATCTAAATTAAAACCTTCCATCAAAATTTCATGTAAATTTATGTTCCAAACACTAGGTGAATAATAACAAAGTTATTTTACTATAAATTCTTCATTATTTTCAAAATTAATTAAAAAAACAAAAAGGTAGTGTATATCAACAAAAATAAGGTAACAAAAGGGTTCACCACACATTCACATTTGTTATTTCACTTTGACATTGTACAAAAATAATCAAGTGATACAGTTATCTTGGGCAAGTGTCTTTACCATAACCTCAAGTCAACAAAAGCCTTGTGAATGAAATTTGGTGGCAGGAAGACTATACAGAAATGCAAAAGTCCATCAAAAGGACTGGTCCTGTTCTTGGATGGAGATTTTTTTTCCAGCAGTCATTTTAACATCACCATCACAGTGACCACCACTACAACTGGGCTCTTGGATGTCTTTTATTCAGTCCGCTCTGTTGCAAGCATTTAGACCAAGTTACCCTGTTTGAGGATAACTTCCTCCCTCCCTCTCTCCCTCCCACAAATCTCAGAGGTCCTGAAAAGGATCGAAAGTACTGGTCCTCCTCTTCTGACAAAGCCAGAAAAAACAACAGCAAAAAAAATAATGAAACTTGAGTGACACTCCACATGTATGAATGTCATTAGACTCATATAAATATTTCCCTTTCTCAAGGTAATTTTTGCCAGGCAGCCATTTAGAAAATCCTGCAGACAGCAATTTGCCTATGACTACAATAAACCAAGGAAATATATCTTACAGTTATTGTTATTTAACCCTTTGCTACTATATTTCTGCTGAAATACACAGTCTTTGTTTCAATTAATTACGAAAGTAATGAAGATCATGGGATTGCACCGAGAAAGTTACCCTCCAAGGCACAAGTTCAGGCAAGGTTGTTTATGGAAGACCAGCAGTTGCCCATGCATACCACTCTCCTCTCTCCAAACCACTGACGTTTTTCAAGGGAAAAGCAAAGGCCAATACAGCTTGGCACCAGTGACATCATAACTCATTTCTACAGCAGAATGAACAGAAGCAACATGAAATAAAGTGTCTTGCTCATGAACACAACACAGAACCAGGTTCAAGAATCGAACTCACTACCTCATGATTGTGGGCCTGACGCTCTAACCACTGAGTCATGCACCTTCACAAAATAAAGACAACTGTCATTATTAAGTTTGTGTTTGAAATACAATTGATTGCCACTGTGTCGCTTATGATGACAAGGGTTCCTGCTGGTCTCATCAACAGAACAGCCTGCTCATAAAATTAACATGCAAGTGACTGAGCATTCCACAGACACACATACAGTGAGATTAAGTGTGACACACAGAACGTGACTAGGTTGGCCTTTTGAATTATTGGCACAACTCATTTTTGCTAGCTGAGTAAACTAGAGCAATGTGAAATAAAGCATCTTGCTGAAGGACAAAATGCACCACTAGGAATCAATCTCATGACCATATGATCATAGCTGAATACCATAACCAGTCAGCCACGTGCCCTGGAATATAAATTTTGGACAGGGTGCACAGCTCAGATATTAGGCAACCTTTCCAGGTTGAGCAGCTACTTTTCCTCATTGAGAGGTCACTGCTTCAGTGTCACAGACATGTCATTAGAATGTCAGAGGAAAGGATGACAAGATGGATTCTTCAAACCAAGTCAACAAGCAGGAGACCAAAGGGTAGACCAAGAACAAGATGGTTGGATAATATCCAAAGTCATGTTTGGGAATCTAGCAGGAAAGTATAATGATGGTTGCTTCTGATAGTACCCTATGGAGGAGGTATCTGAGGATTCTATCACCATGATACGGAAATACTGGATGGCTGGGCACTCTATCAGTTACAATGATGAGTGTTCCAGTTGATTTGATCAACGGAACAGCAAGCTTGTGAAATTAACTTGCAAGTGGCTGAGCACTCTACAGAGTGTATCCTTAATGTAATTCTCAAGGAGATTCAGCATGACACACTGAATGTGACAAGGCTGGCCTACTGAACTACAGGTACAACTCATTTTTGTCAGCTAAGTAGACTGGAGTAATGTGAAAAAACGTGTCTTGCTCAAGAACACATGCTGCTGGGAATCATACTCATATGATCCTATGATTGTGAGTAGGTGGTAAAAATAGATGTACGGACGGATGAAATTTTGGAGAAATATTTTAATTTAGATCACTCTAAAACAGAAAGTTTATATCATAGAATGAGGGGCAGTTTAAGAAGGGTTGGTATCTAAAGTGTTAAACATCTTGATTTATAAAACATGATCAATTCCTCAATTAGGTAACACAGGGCCACGAAGAATGAGAGATGGGGGACATGGCTTTTCAAATGATTTTTTTAAAGAACACATTAAAATAGAAAGTAAAATTCATTAAAACCAGGAATTGGAAGTTATTTTAGTATTGTCTCATATAAAACAAATAAAAAATAGATAATACATATAGATTTATAACATCGAAATACATAAATACAGGTTTAAAAAATAACCAAAAACAAACCCCAGTTATATATAACAAGACTATTTAAATTTCAATTTCTATATTAATATTAAAAACAAATACTTTAAAATATTCCATTTATAAACAAAAATAGAATATATGCATGCATACATATATATATATATATATATATATATATATATATATGTATATAAAAAAATTATATAAAAATATTTTTTCCTATAATATGAATCACATGATGCATTATAAGAAATTTACAATTTTTTTCCCACCAAAATAGAGTATTAAAAGGTTGATTTCTTTATACATATTCCCTTTTTCAAATTTTTTATTTTTATTCATGCATTTTATAATTTTTTGTTAACAAGTCCATAAGAATGAGTGATTCATTTTTGTGACCAGAAAATCTCACCGGGTAAATTTGCTATGAATTGGTAAATCAGACTGTCAATAGAAAATGTTTACATCATCATCTTGTTTCATGCCAGTTTCTTGGTATCTTTATTGATGTTTGGTATTCATTGGACAAGGGATTGAACTACTAGCTGATTGGTTAATAATTGATAACAATATATCATAATACGATGTACTTGTGACCAAGATATTTAAACACAGGTTGGTTTGGTTCACTGACATGTTGACTTCAGATCCTTCAATAGATATAGCAAGCAATAAAATGTACTGTCCCAGTACAGGCTTGATCCTTGCAGTAAAATAGACTCTGCCAGTATAGATTTGAGATCCATCTTTAGATAAAGATTATAGTAAAATGGAAGTGACAATATAGGCTTCTATAGATAAAGCTTGTAATCCAGTGGACTCTACCATTAGAAGCTTTGGATCCTTATAAATATATAAGTTGCAGTGAAATGGACTCTGCTAGAACACATGTGATTTATACAAAGTGCATGAAAACCACTTTCTAAATGATTTCCAAGAATTCAAGCAGTTACAAAACCCCTTTTGCAATGACTGTATCATAGACCAACTTTGTAGTTATACTGACTGCACTGAAGTGTGATAAAAGAGTGAGTTATTATTACAAAGATTTAAGGTAAGAGTTTTTCTTCAGAGATACCATTTCTGGTTGCAGGATCAGATTGATTAAGTCTTGAGAGAAATTTTGAGATGTCAAAGTGAGAAAAAGAAATTATTATTTTCAAGATGCATGCATGTATATTATATATATATTGAAAGAGAGGGGGGGGGGGTAATGTGTGTGTGTATATATTTTTAGACACGCATACACATACACACACACCCAAGTGTACACCAGTTGTTCATGCTAGCAGATAAAAAGGTTAATAAAGCTAAGTCAGTTTCAGGCCACAGTTCCAATTCCCATCATATCACTTCACCAGGTTCATTTACTAAGTGTGACTAGAATATAGTAATAGCATATGGAAATATTTATTTATATTAAAAAATTTGATAACTTAAAATTTTCAAGAAACTGTCAAGAAGAGAGTGATTTAAACAACACAAACACACATGAATATGAGCAATAACATTACTTTTTCTATTATGTAGACTTACTCAAAATTAAAAGCAGCATCTCTAACACTATGGAAGAGTCACATTAACCATTTATATTACATACACTTTCATTTATTTCTTTAACCTTCTAGTATTTAAACCAGCCATGTCTAGTCAAAATATTCTGCCTGTTTTATGATTAAATTGACCAGATCCAGCCACTCACACCTACCCTACAATGCCACCCTAAAAATAAACAATCGCATCATTAAAATCTTAAATCCACAAGATAATGCATGATAAACTCAAAACAATGAGAATAAATAGACAATATATTTGACAGAGTAATCTGAATGCTAAAAGGTTAGTTAATATATCAGATAACATTCAAACTGGCAAATTTGGCCTAAATATTCAACCAGTTTTTTGTTCAAAGAGGCCAGGTCTAGCCTCTCACACCTACACTTCAAAGTCTTTCTAAAACTAAACAATCACACTGTCAAAATCTCAAAGCAGCATGTTAATACATGATAGATAGATAAGTATTAAATTTGACAGAATAATCTGAATGCTACAGATTTAAATTGTTATACAGTTTCATTGTGTTCTTGTGATTGCATCACATAGTTGCATAATGTTTGAGATGAGTGTAGGCAAGGCTGTCTGGTTAAGAAGTTCAGTTTTCAATCACATGGTTCTTTGGTTCAATTCCAATATCTAGAATGCATTCTAACATAACCTTACATTAACCAATACCTTAAGAGTGGAAAAAATGGAAACTGTGTAAATGTCAAAATAATGTTATTATAAAGTACTTTTAAGAATAGCAACTAGGCATTTGCTGATGGTACAACTTTATGCTGATAGTAGAGTAAAATTTTATTGTGAAGACGGAATTAACTGGGGATTCAAGTTTTGCCCTCAACTGACATGAAGAAAGGATCTAAAAACCAACAACAACATAAAAAATTAGAAATTCATTATATAAGCTAATTTTGCAGACTATACCTGAGAGAGAGAGAGAGAGAGAGAGAGAGAGAGATAGAGATAGAGAGAGAGAGAGAGAGAGAGAGAGAGAGAGAGAGAGAGAGAGAGAAAGAGAGAGAGAGAGAGAGAGAGAGAATCAAAGTGATGAGGCACAGAGCCTTTAATATGTTCAATGCTATGGGTATTACAAATGAATTGTAAAGGGATCTTGTCGGAATTTACAAATTATGTAAAGTCTGATAGATGTGACCAAATGAAATTGGTTCAAAAAGTGTGACTTATTCTGAGAGGGACTCACAAGGAATGAATATGAAAAAAATCCTGTTTGAATAGAGGTAAGTTTTTGATAGAAATTACTATAGTTGGGTGTAGCAACAGAAGCTATTGAGACACCTGAATTTAGTATATTCTTAAAAGGATTAGTGTGGGCAATGAGAGGATTATATGTAAGTTACAAGAAAGGATTTTTAAACTCAAGTCAGACAAAATCAGCCAATGAAGCAAATACTATACTTAGTAATAAATACAAATAAAAGAATGTCTTGATAAATATTACAGTATGCCTGACAATAAACATTCTTTTGTTCACTTTGATATATCAAAATTTCTTTTGAGGAATTAAAAATATAGCAATAAAACCTGCATATGCTGTACAATGAAACAAGCTAAAAAATAAGGCAGAAAATAAAGTTCTTAAATATAAGTTTGATAATTCGCAAATTAATGACTTTTAAGAAATTAAAATTAGATTTTAAGAAATTACAATTGCGCTTTAAAGGAATTTAAATATAAAGAATCTTGTAAAGTGAAACAAAATAGTTTGTGCACAGTCAAATGGCATTATAAGTCAAAACTTGACAAATATTCCAACTTGAATTACACAAAAATCTAATCACAAAGAGATTAGGTTCTGTGATTAGGTTTTCTTATTAAAGGTCAATTTCTCATTTAAAAAGGCTAAATATTCTATGTAAAGAAAATAGATCATCTTAGATATAAACCTTGATGTATAGTTTATAGAATAATCAAAGAGTATATGCTTCCTAACCAATCTATTATATGTTTAAAGAACCATTATATACATACAATAGAGTTTCTTAAAAAGTAGGTGGCTAAAAGAAGAAAAAAAAAAAAATGGAAAGATTAAAAAAAAAAAAAAGAAGAAGCAATGGTCCATTCTGAAGGATGTATTTATCTTTGTGTCCACTTTCTCTTCGCAACTATTATCTCCTTGAGTGAGACACGTGTTAGTAACTGAAGCAAACAGAAAAAAAAGAAGAAAAAGAAAAGAAAAGAATATATATATGTAACTTTAGTTATTGATTTTATTAAACTCTCAACATTTTTAAATACAGCCGAACCAAAACACATAGTAATGAAACAATACAAAAAAAAATAATAATACTAAAACAATGTTTGAATGGAATTATTCCTGTAGAGAGGGAAAAATACTCAAAGAGAAACATTAGTCTTTTAACAATGTAATATTTTTTTACAATATCCTGATATCCAGAAAGCAATTTTGTCACACATATTCTATGCATATCATATATTATAAATTTAAATATAAAATAGAATTTTGATAATTTCCAACTTTGCATAAAAATAAAACAGTTTCTGTTTTGTTTTGTGTTTTTTTCTAAAATACAATAACAACAATGAAAAATGAGAAAAATATCATTATCAAATTAGAATGTTATTTCTCTGTTATGAAAAACAAACCCCATAACTGTATTAGTTGACAGACAACCACGCAGTTCTGTAACTAAAAGTTTATTGCATAAAATAGACCAAGAAAGAAAGGTTTTCATAGTAGTCAAAATTCAATGAACCCATAATGCATTGAAGAAATAGGTGTGTAACTGGGTAAATAAACGTGAGGACTCTGATACTAAATAAACCCTTTGCTTGTCCTTTGTATAACATGGGATACACAGGATTTATTTCTGTAGTGTCCATGTATCATATATGGTACACATTCTCAATGTTTGGACTTACGAAAGGAAAGCTTTCTACTACCCAGAACGTATGAGACATAGAATAATTAAAAGTTTAAAAACAATCATGGACGTTTAGAATAAACTTATGAAAATGCTTAGGAACAGGCAAAGGGTTAATAGAAAATGCGAGTGAGCATGTATATATGTGCGTGAGATCAACATCTATGAAGAATTAAGTGCATATGTGTGTTTGTAGATAATTATAACACCTTATATAAGTATAGCAAAATCTGTAAGCAAGGGTCTATCTTTGTGAATAGGCACTGGTTTTAAATGGTACATTGTGAAAGAGTGGTTCATAAAGGATTCAGTTGAGTAAAGAAAGACAGAAAAACAAATAGAAGCAATTTAAGTTAAAGATTTTAAATAAGAAGGGGGACAACTCCGGGTGTTCCATAGCAGAAATAACTTTATTCAGCCTTTGGAAACTACATCCAATGTGTGGAGCTTTTAGCTTCCTCAATGAAGCTTGTGGATGTATTTCAATAACATAACTGATTTATAAGAGCTATTTCTGCCAAGGTATTTACAATGCCATGTAGTATCCAGATAAAAATATCGTTAATACCTTTGTCATTCACTTGTTTCAGTCAACTGGATTGCAGCCATGCTGGGGTACCACCTTGAAGAGTTTAATAAAACAAAATGATCCTAGTACTTTTCTTAAAGTCTGATAGTTATCCTATCAGTCTCTTTTGCTAAACCACTAGGCTACATGGACGTAAACAAACCAACACTGGTTGTCAAGTGGAGAAGGAGACAGACACATACATACATATTTTATATATATATATATATATATATATATATATATATATATGATGGGCTTCCACACAGTTTCCCTCTATTAAATTCCATCACATGGTATTGGTCAGTCCAGGATAATAATAGAAGACACTTCACTGATGAGCTATACTGTGGGACTGAAACTGAAACCACGGAGTTGCAAAACCAAGGTGCCTGCATTTTGGGAATTAACAACATCCACTTGAACAGTTAATGACATAATTTTTGTCACATGTTTACAATGTTGATTAAATATTTAGATCAAATTAAAACTTTCTTTTGAACATTTAAAATATCTATAGCCAAGACTTCTTTTAAACCCCATCCTCCTATTAGAAAAAATTGAATGGGCATAAGGAAAAATAATGTTCCTTTCTAAGAAATAATATTTCTTGATGACTTTTACATTTTTCAACGAATACATATCAATGAAGCATTGTTTTTTTACAGCTGGATACTCGCCCTGTTGCTCACCCTTGTTTCTGAAAAAAGGGAGATCTCATTCTAATTGTCTTTGAAAGCACAGAACTACTGAATGATTTGTTAACAAGGATATGTCAATAAATGTCGTCCATGGCTCAGTGAGTTTTTTGTGGTGTTGTGTGTGTATGTGTGTGTGTGCATGCACACAAATGTTTTTAGTTATTTTATATAAAACCAAAACAAAGCAAGTTATTAAAAATTAATAGTAAAGGTTTGTACTTTTAACTGGTATTTCAATATTTTGGGGACAGGGCCGCTTCTTCAGAAAATCTTCAGAGAGAAAGTTTTATTAACTAACTTTTCTGTTCTGTTGTATATATGTATGAAGGGTTGTTTGGAGTTGCTATATTTGCTACTGTAGCAACACAAAACAACTTTTCACAGATACACACTACAGAACAGAGAAGTCAGCTAACAAAACCTTTCTTCTGTAAATTTCCTGAAGAAGGGTTCCTAATCTCAAAATATTGAAATACCAAGTGAAAGTGCAAACCATTGACTTGTATTATTAATTTTTAATAACATGCAATATTTTTGGCTTTGAAAAAATAATTAAAAACATTTATATGACAATGCTTCAGAAAACAGATTCCATGAATCAAACTTTCTCACAAGCCATTGGTCAGTCCAAGGTTATAGTATTTAGTGAGGTCTATTTTGGTATGTTTTTTATGGCTGGATGCCCTTCCTAATGCCAACCATGTTACAGAGTGGGCTGGGTGCTTTTTATGTGGCATATACCACCAGTATGCAACTATATGTGTGTGCGTATATATATATATATATATATATATATATATATATAATTCTATAACCACATAAATCAATCAATCTATCTATATATATAATTGTATACCCACGTAGTTTGTCATAGTTATAGGGTTTGCATATCCCAGGGAACCCTGAGAGTTATGCCGGTAAGAGTTTAAGTCCCAGATAGATTAAAGTGTAGAGGTCCGATAACTAGCAATCCCCTGGTTACACTGAGTAGGGATTGGTCACATGACTAATTTTCAAAATACCATTGTTGCAGGAACAGCAACAAAGGGAAATAACACAACTATAGGTGATGTACTTTCCGAGTCACTGGAAGATACATGTATGAATGAAAGAAGGGAAAGCTGCAAGAGGCAAAGAGATCAATATTGCTATAATCTGATGCTATGCTTCAACAAACAATGTTGGTAAATAAACTAAGAAAGCATTCTATGACTAGCTACAAACAGAATTGTAAATCACTCTGTGACACAATCTGAAGCTTATAATGGACAACTTAAATGCAAAGGTAGGCAATGGCAATACACATAATGAAAGAGCTATAGGAATAAACAGTTGTAGCACTATAAATAATGAGAGAGGCTGCGGGAACTTGATATTACTGGATGGGATGCCAGTCTGTTGAAGGCTTAACTCTTTACCACATCATCATATTTACAAGATGAACTCATGTTCCTCTAACAGAAGAAACAAAAGTCAGATTAATCCTCTAATGATCAACAGCCCCTAGAGTTGGTCATACTTGAATGTTAGAGTGAAGACGAGAAGTAATGTTCATAGCAACAACCACTTGGTTACAATAGCTGACACTGAACTAGAAACTAAGGAGATCATGGTGAAATAACTTTAATAAGAAGTATACTTTTGCCCTCCTATTGTACAGCAAATTGTGGGCTCTGGCTGAAATGAAAAGTCAGATGCAGTCAGACCCAGATGAAGTCAACACTAAACAGAAACTAAACAGAATGACATGGTTCTAAACCCAATGATGCTTGTTGGGGTACAAAAAAAAAAAAAAGGAGAAAGTGGGAGATGAGAGCAGACACAGGGTACATCACAGGCACAAAGAAGTTCTTAGAGATTAAGTCAAAGAGTGTTTGAGAGAAATGCAAACTGCTGTAGAAGGAGGTTGAGGAACAAGGGAAGATGATGGTAATAGTGGACAAATGAATTTCTGTGGACAGATCTGCTAGCTAAGCAGAAAATGCAACCAGAATTAGATGCAAGGAGAGGCATGAAACCTGCCCTTCACATCAAAAGGTTATAATAACTTTATGCATAAAGTGGATAATAGTGACCACAGTATCAAAGTGACAACTGGAGTAAAGCAAAGCTTCATGATGTTATTAGCTGCTGCTTAACATATTCAGACTGGGTGATGGAGCAAACAACTGAACACCAGCCAAGAGGCATCTCATGAACCCACTTTAAAACACTGGCAGGTTTTGACTTCACAGATGACCTTGTACTTATACCCCCACCCCAAGCACTACCACCACACACCAGCACCTACAGAAAAAAAAAAAATCAACAGGTTTAGAAACTTTCATTAGTAAATTAGGAATGAAGAATCACCCAGAAGAAGACAGTGGTAGTAACAATAAACATCTCAAATCCCTCATCAATCACAGCAGATGGAGCAGGTTTACCCACAAGAAAGGTTCACTTATTTCGACAGTGTTCTCAGATATGATGGAAGACATCAAGAAATGTCTCAGCAAGGTAAAAAACACCTTCAAAAGATTGAATAATATATGGCAGTCCATTTCATCAACACCAAGCTGAAATTATATCAGAGCAGAGTTGGAGTATGAAAGTGACTACCTCAAGCTCTCTGTCTTCCACACTGATAAGATTAGAATATTGTAGGTCTTCAAGCTTAACACTATCTCCAATCAATTATTCATCCAAAATAGACAAGGAAACAGGAAAACCATTATCATAAGTGGACAACATCATGAGTGGATTGCTGTTTACTGGATGATAGAAGGAAGAGAGGAAGGTCCCAGAATATCAGATACCTAAAAGTAGAGAGTTGAAGACTATGAACCACACATAGGAAACTATTTTGAAGCTTGTCTAGAATGAGCAATCGTGGCGGATCTTTATTGCTGCTAGTAGAACAAGAATGAATGAGAGATTAATTATACCTAAAGGTTCGATGTGGTTGATATTAGTGAACCATACTCAACAGTGTTTGAAATAAATTTATTGAGAAAAATATTTGAGCTTCAGGTATGAAATCAGTGGACTAACTGCAGAAATTTTTTAGGTGTAAAGAAATAATTCAGTTTGCCTACACACAAGTACAGCAGACTACATTTGGGTTATATATATAGTTTATTAGTAAAGGTTTGTTAGATATTATAATTGTTTGTGTAAATATATGTTGTTTTATAACACAGGTGTGTAATGAGAATTTTGTGCATGGAAAAATATATATATATAAATTTAATTATATATGTGTGTGCATATATATATATATATATATATATATATATACACACACACACACACAATTTAATCATATAGATAAATGTATGCATACACATATACATACATATATATAATTATATACAATTCAAAACATAAGACTGGGATATTTTAGAGTATTTCTAATTTGATGTTACATATGTTTCATTATGGGATATGAATAACAAGTCATAGATGTTTCTTCAACATGTATTCCTTTGTAACTCTTATCCTGTAATGAAACATGTGTAACAGAATTAAATTATAAATATACCAAATTTTTGCAGTCTTTTATAGAAATTTCAAATGCTATATAAGTCTGATTCAAAATAAAACATCTACATACATACATTTGATTGTTTTGAACATGAAGATGTGCTTCATGAGGACACAACTTGGATTATATATATAATTCAATACGAAAAATATGAAAGACCGAAAATGGAATTCACAAGACTCTTTATTCAGAACCAGTATGATCATTTTGATCCATCATGAACTGGTACTTTAAAGTACTTATTTTTTAAGCCTGGTACTTATTCTATCAGTCTCTCTTGCCGAACTGTTAAGTTACAGGGACACAAACACACCAACACCAGTTGTCAAGCAGTGGGAAGGGGAGAGGGACAAACGCAGACACACACACACATACATTGAGTCATCCCATAAATAATGCAGTCTTTTTATACTTCTTTTGTTTTTCAAAATGAAGAGAAAGTTCTTTTTTCATCTAAAATATACTCTCCTTGATTTTCTAGAATGCTCTTCCATCTATCTGGTAGATTTGCAAGGCCACTCTTCCAAAATTCACTTGTCCATGACAAAAAATATTTCTCCAGTACTGTTCTGACCTCATCTACAGAATTCATATTTTTTCCATCCAAATGATCTTGAAGACTACGGAATAAATGATAATCAGATGGGGCTATGTCTGGCAAATATGGTGGGTGGGGCATCATTTCCCATTCAAACTGTTCCAGCCTTTGGAATGTCATCCTTGTATATGGCTGAGCATTATCCTGATGGAAGGACACCTTTCATCTTGAAACCAAAGATGGTCATTTTTCATCTAGTGCATATGTCGATGAATGGTTGAATGACCAAATCCAAGCGTCTCCGTTAGTTTCTCAACAGTTACAACAAAATTTTGTTCCACCAGAGTTTGCAGGATGTCCTCATCAAGCACTACATATCTTCCAGGATGAGGCTCATCTTCTAGGCTGTAGTTTCCGGCTTGGAATTTATGGAACCACCCTTGACACTGACTTATGCTTACTGTCCAATCCCCATATAGTGCATTAATATTCCTTGCACTTTCCATTGTATTGCTGCCTTTATTGAACTCATAAAGCAAAATGTGCTGAATATGCTCCTTTGTGACTTCCATTATAGCTTTGAAATAATAACTGTTAAATTCGAACTGCACTCTTCAAAACTTGCACTAAGGATAAAAACATGGTAAAATTACTATCTGCTTTTACAGCAATTTGATGCAGGTAGTTTATCCTGTCCCCCTCTGACTTTTAGTTCATGCAATTGAAAAAAAAACTGCATTATTTATGTGATGACCCAACATACAACGGGCTTCTTTCAGTTTCTGTCTACCAAATCTATACACAGAACTTTGGTTGGACCAAGGCTATAGTAGAAGACGCTTGCCCAAGGTGCTATGCAGTGAAACTGAACTTGGAACTGTGTGGTGGAAAAGCAAGCTTCTTACCAAACAGCCATGCCTATGCCTATGTATATTGTATGTTTTTATTTAACTGTGTCTTATTATCAGTGTATTCCTTTTTCATTAACTTTATTTTATTAATTTTTTGATTGCCTATTCTTTTATTTTTGTATATTTTATTTTATTGCTTATATGGGAAGGATTCTGCCTTTATATCTCAGTTTATTATTGAGATGGATAGTATGCTATAATAAGCAAAATGTATTTTTCTTTTATTCTTTTGTTTCACTCATTTGACTGTGGCCATGCTGGAGCACCACCTTTAAGGACTTTCTAGTTGGAGAAATCCACCCCAGGACTTATTTTCTGTAAGCCTAATACTTATTCTATTGAGCTCTTTTGCCAAACTGCTATGTTTATGGGGATGTAATCACACCAATATCAGATGTGATGGCGGAGTGGGGGGGGGGGCAAAACACAGACACACACACACATATATATATATGTGACGGGCTTCTTTCAGTTTCTGACTACCAAATCCACTCACAAGGCTTTGGTCAGGCCATTGCTATAGTAGAAGACACTTGCCCAAGGTGCCATGCAGAGGGACTGAACCCAGAACCATGTGGTTAGGAAGCAAGCTTCTTATAATACAGCCACGCCTATAGAAATAGGTGTAATGATAAATAAAAAATGAGGTACTTTTTGAAAAGTCACTGGAAGAAATTCATCTGCACCTATAATGCATGATAACTGTTTCTATAGTATCTCACCTGTAAGGTACTGGTGCATGATGGGTTGAAACGATTGTAGTGGTTCTGAATAAAGAGTCTCATGAATTCCACTTTCTGTCTTTGATTTTTTATATATAAACGCTATGGACACAAAGGAATTACTGAAATAAATCCAGTGGCATATACCACCATACAGTTGTTGACATCAGATAGTCGAATGAGCTTTAAATAACATACTACAAGGTGTATATACAAATATAATATTATTACAATATATATATACTAATACACACACACACACACACATATATATATATACACGCATATATATATATGTATATATATATATATATATACATATATATGCATATATATACATATATATATATGTATGTATGTATGTATGTATATGTATATGTGTATATAGTAAATCCCAAAAAGAACAAGCAGAAAAAAATGACAACGCGAGTATGTGGTACATGTAATGTATAAGCAGAGGCTCAGGAAAGGAAAGAAATGCATATATATGTGTGTGTGTGTGTGTGTGTAGTATATATATATATATATATATATATATACGCACACACATTTCATTGTATATATGTGTCATGAAATGTAACAATACAAAATACAAAAATATATATAATTTTTACTGCTAACATCATTTGAATTAGGCACATAACATTGACTTTCTTGAATATTTAAAATAAAATCTATATAACTACTTCACTAAATATACCAAAACCAAATATGCCTCCCAAATTAAAAATTCTTGATTAAATAATTGTAAAGCAAACACTTCAATCAATGAAATATGATTGTCAACGGTTTGATATAGGTAAATAAAATAAAATTTTTAAAAAATGAAAAACAGGCAATAAGAAACAGTGATTTCACTGTCTTGACAAACTTATTACTCACACAACTATAAATGTACATACACACACATTGTTATTTCATAAGAATTCTGAGAGAGTGAGAAATAATTCTTTTCCGGAATATCTTGAAGTGTTTACATAGAGATATAAATAACATACATAAAGTCGAAGGAAGCCTTTGACTTTTCCTATCCAGAAGGATTTTCCAACCCAATATTTACATGATTTATGTGTGCTTCATGAGATTCCCCAAAAGAATATACATATATAGATACACACACACACACACATGTAATAATATACATATATATGTATATGTATATTATTATATATATATATATATAGATATATATATATATATTTTGTTGTACTTGGGGATGGTCATATTGCCAGTTTAGCCAATATTTGCTAAAACAAATATATATATATATTATATGTAATAAAACATAACAAGGTAAAATATCAAATATTTTTACTGCAAACTATGAGGTACAAATGTATATGTATGTTTAAATAAGATATAAACTACACACACACTCTCTCTCTCTCTCTCTCTCTCTCTCTATATATATATATATATATATATATATGAATATATAAAAACTATCATGTATATACACACACATATGTGTAAACTATATAATTATCAATCATTCAAAATACGGATACATTCTCTTATTGATTCATATCTCATTACAGAAGGAATATACATAAATTCCTTCAGTAAAAGACAACAAACACTTTGGAAAAATAAAAATCACAGTCTTTTCAGGTGTGCAACATGTCTTGCACTGCATTGTGCAGTTGTCTGAATATTTGTTTAATTGAATATGTAGATGTGTATATCTATGTATGGATGGTAAATATTTGTAGTTAAATAGTATAACAGAAGCAGGGGTTGTAAAAAAAAATCTCCCTTTGTTGTGAAATAACTTAGAAGGTCTTCAATATACCAAGATATGAATGTTATAAATAAATAAATAAATATGATATACAAAGGCAAAAGGAACAAATAAAAATGAGAAAATCTTCCATAAGCATCCCCTCTCCCTTCATAAACACAGTCACATGTATGTATGTGTGTGTGCATATATGTATCATCATCATGGATAATGATGCTATAATCACATAAGCTTTGGTTGTCCAGTAAAGTGGTAATCACAGAACTGATCCTAATCAAAGAAGAATCACATGGGAATATTTAAAAAAACCCATTTAAAACAGCAAATTACTTTAAGATGTAAATCTGTCAGACACCAAAGCATGAAAGAGAATCAAATTCTACTGGAATTATCAGTATACTGCTGACAGTAAAGAAGGGATAGCCTCATTCTTTCTTTCCATAGATGTAGGTTTTATATCTAATAAAATTGATTAAATATATAATAAAATAAATAGTTAAATATGAATACTGAGATTTTTGTTTTTAAATTCTGAAGTTTCAATTCTTGAAAGAGATTACACATTTAAATATTTCTCACATTTTAAAAGAGATCTTTTTACACATTTTTATCTAAATATATGGCCAATTTTGTAAATAGAAAAGATATCATCCTCAAGAAAAATCTGTTTTCCATGCTGGCATGGGTTGGACTAATGGATGGATTAAATTAGTTTCATTATAAGACAAGCAACTTACTCATCTATTTCTGGGTTGTAATTAATGTAGAAAATTCTACCAGATTTTTTTTTTTACTTCGATGAGAAATAATGTTTGGGATTTTAAATATTAAAACAGAGGTAGATTAAATGACAAAAAATAATTGCTAGTAATGACTCTGAAGAAAGTCAAAATAAAAGAACTGTATTCTAGCAGTTATAGAAATGCTATAATATAGTATCAAAAGTACTTTGGCATTTTTATAATATGTGGTGATACATATTATCTTTGTAGAAAGTTGCTAGGTAAAAATCAATCAGTTACTATTTCAACTGTTAAAACTCTTTGAAAAATTGTTTTTGGAGTGAAATTGTTTTAAAATAGATTTGTTTTCACCATTGAATTTAAAGAATTAATTTAGAGCTTGTTTAATCATGAAGACATGCTGCCTAGTGGTTAGAGTGAATCATGGTTTCAATTCCTGGATTGGGTGGTGTATTGTGATCTTGAGAAAAACATTTCATTTCGTGTTGATCAGGTTTACTTAGCAGAAACTGAGTTCCAGCAACAGCTGAGAAGTTAACCCTGCGAAGAACTGGGGTCCCATTCAGTGTTCCAGTCTCAGTCACTTATACACCAAGATTTGCCTATAAGAGTCCTATGGCCTATGACAAACCTAAGCTGAGGCCCTAATTCTAAGTCATATAATCTAGAAATTGATGAATAAATCTATTCCACCCATCAGGTGGCACAATTAACATTGGTCACAAGATTCATTTGAAGGAAAAAGGCTTAGTGTCTAGATTAGCTAAAATATGTATATACATACACACACACACATATGTATGTATGTCTGTGGGTGTATGTATATATGTATGCATATACATGTGTATATATACATTATATATCTGCACATATATATGTGTGTGTGTGTGTGTCTGTATGTATAATAGATGTATGTGTGTGTGTGTGTTTATGTATGTATATATATATATGTATGTATATGTGTATTTGTGTGTGTATAACACAACAAAACCTCAATTAGAAGTGATGAAATCCCTGGATAATGATGAATATGATAAATATATAGCAGCAAGTGTGATTAAAATGAAGGCAGTGAAGATGACGCGTCCAGTGGTATTAAAGGGCATATGCTGGCGGATATACTTTAAGGCCAGTTTGTTTTCATTAGAGCGGAACGTGATGACAATACTCACCAGGAATGCGAAAGCATCCGCAGCAATGAGCATATAGAAGACGTAATTCCAGTTCCGTTGTGACAAGATCCCTGTTAATAATGGTCCCAGAGCAGCACCTAGGTAATAGATAAAATACAGTACAGTGTAATGAACATACATGTGTGCGTGTGTGTGTGCGTGTGTGTATGTATGTATATATATATAAGTTCAAAAAACAATAACAAAAAAACAACAAAGTGAGGACGTGATATGGATAGTGTTATTGGACGCTCAGGAAAGGAAAGAGAGAGTGTATGACGTTTCGGGCGTAGCCCTTCGTCGGAAAGATGGAAAGTTCGGAGAATGGAAGAACGGAGAAAGAGGAAAATGGTACCGATGCCCACGAGGTTACATTATGAAAAGACCGGAAGAGGAAACACCAAGCATCATACATCATAATTTTGAAATATCTATAAAACCGTCAAAAGCTTGTTTATTTTTATGTTTTTTGATTTATTATTAGTGTTGTTTAATATGTTTTGCTAAAATTACTGTTTCTTTTCAGATACCATCAGAAAAAGGAAATTAAAACACATTAAAATGACAGATCTATCAGACTTTCAAAGAGGTCAAATCGTTGGTGCTCGTAAGGCAGGTGCTAGCATAATGAAAACAGCCGAAATGTTTGGTGTATCAAGAAGTACTGTCTTGAAAGTAATGACAGCCTCTGTGAAAGAGGGAAAAACCTCCTCGTCGAAACAAAACTCTGGAAGAAAACCAAAACTTTCAGATAGGGACCATTGG
>NC_068985.1:54514009-54515673 GCF_001194135.2 Octopus bimaculoides | reverse complement strand
CTGTAATTACTGCCAAAGGTAGTTCTACCCCATATTAAAATAAATTTGTTTGAAATTTTAAGGTGTTTCCATTATTTTGTCCAACCCCTGTATATATGTATGGCAATGAGTCAAAAAAGAAGACAATCCAAGAAGGGCCAGTTTTAATAAATGTTGTTTTAGTTTAATGCTTGAAAAGAAGGGAGTGATCTTGATATTTTGGATGCTAGCCCTTCATCAGAAGAAATAAAAGAAAAAGAAAATATAAAGGAGAAAAGGTGGTGGGAGAGAAAAAAAAATTGGTTACAGCCAGCTGGAAATGAGGTTCTATATGGGTGAATTAGGAAAGGAGGAGGTAGTGTGGGGTGTGCATGTATAGGAGGATATCCATGTATAGAAATGAGCACAGGGGGAGTTGTGTGTGAGTGTGTATTTGTATGTATTGTGGTTTCTTGGGATGTGTGTAGGCATGCATATGTGGGAGTGTAGTGGCATGGGATAGTGGAGGTGTGGGAGGATGGTGTGTAGGCATAATTATATTTTTACCAAAAGCCAGGAACTTTCTAGCACACCCTTGTACTAATTGGACTGCCTGTTAAAATACTTCTTGCCCACCTTCTGTTACATGTTTTTACTTATCTAATTTTATTTGATTATCAGAATTCTGCAACAGATGTTAATAATGCTTACCCATGCTGCCGGTACCATCAATAATTGATGTAACTGTAGCTATTGCCTGAGTGTTCCCTTCCAAACACTGGTGTGTACCTAAATCTGCACTTACAGCTGTTGTGATCAAAGCATATGGTCCATTCACAAACATTCCACAGATTATCAGCAATACTGAAAATTAAACAGAACACATTTGTAGTTACAATTTTTTTCTTTCTTTAAATTTAACGGGAATCTTAGTCTTGCAAGCTAGTTACATGGTGACCTCACTGGTGCTAGTGCTACATAAAAAAGTACCCAGTACATCGTGCAAAGTGAACAATACTAGGAAAGACATAAAGCTGTAGAATCCATGCCAGACACTGGAATATAACATGGTCTTTTAACATGTTAGATTCTGTTGAACTGTCCAACCCATGTGAACACAGAAAACAAGACATTAAATGGTTATGATGACGATGAAGTTTAAAGAGAAAATTGATTAATTTCCTTAATAATTCAATTTTGTGGTTCTGAGAGGTATTAATTATAATCAACGTTATCTGGAGTTGCCATACTATTATAAAGATATACACTAGATGTCAGCTAGGTCAGTACTTGGGTTCAAATATATTGATTACTAGCAGAAATACCCGGCTTAAAGAAAATAATGAAATCTAAAAACGCCGTCTAGACTACGCAACCATATTTCTACATTAATAACTCTCCAATCCATGCCAGCATGGAACATAGACATTAAGTGGAATGCCAGTTTCTCATCTAGGAGGGCCTTGAAATCAATGTTACCAACTGGGGACTACGTGTGTCGTAGTGATAATAAAAAGACCCAAGGAGGTCTGCAACGAAATAATTTTACTCAACACTTTGCAAGTGAATCAGTGGAGGCAAAGATGTGTCTCATTTACTTGACAATTTATGCACCACATTTGCAGAAATCACAATGAAAGTATATCTGAAAGGGTAGTCTTACACTGTTGTACCGTTGAATTACAAATAATGCTCATCTGTTATGT
>NC_068985.1:54509608-54513438 GCF_001194135.2 Octopus bimaculoides | reverse complement strand
TCTCTCTCTCTCTTTCTCTCTCTTTCTCTGAAAGTATCTGTCATTACAGTATCGAAATGTGATTGTTTCAGTTAGTGGAATAGTTTCATTTTTAAAGTGAAAGTATTTGACATGAGTGTTTTTGTTTCACTTTTGACACGTAATACTTAAATAGTGGAGGAGATATTATGTTGCTGTGGGCTCGAACTCTGCAAGAAGTTAAAATTTTTTTTTGACTAAAACACAACTGGAACCCTAAGTAAGGCATCTGTAAAATTTGAATGAAATTGGTTGCGTAGTTCTCGAGTTTTAGGGATTCACACAGACAGACAGACAGACAGACAGACACACACACATTCTCATTTTTATATATATAGATTACAAAGGGGTCAACTTTGTCTTTCGTTCTTTTGAGGTCAATAAAAAAAATAGTAGACAGGTGGAACTGTAGGAACATTGGATCAAGTACCTTGTGATATTTGTTTTGGCTCTTTGCATTCTGAGTTCAAATCCCACTGTAGCCTACTTGGGTAGTAGACTTAGTAACACATCTAGGAATATATTATCTGATTGTTGTTATTTAACCCCAGGTCATCCCTGATTCAAAAGACCTATGATAAACTCATTCAAGATACAGCATTTCTGTTATTCAGACAGTATATCTAGGACTACAACATTTAATATGTCCTTCTTTGTTGCTACTTAGCTCCAGGTTACCTCTGATCCAGTAGACTGATGGTGAAATGGAGAAGGCGGCGAGCTGGCAGAAACGTTAGCACGACAGGCGAAATGCTTAGCAGTATTTCGTCTGCCGCTACCTTCCGAGTTCAAATTCTGCCGAGGTCGACTTTGCCTTTCATCCTTTCAGGGTCGATTAAATAAGTACCAGTTACGCACTGGGGTCGATGTAATCGACTTAATCCCTTTGTCTGTCCTTGTTTGTCCCCTCTATGTTTAGTCCCTTGTGGGCAATAAAGAAATAAGACTGATGGTGAAAATTATTTCAGCTAGACCCATTTCATCTTTTTTCAGACATAGTATATCTAGGACTACATTATCTAAGGTGACTTTCCAGTTATTTTGCTCCATGTCAGCTCTAAAACAGCAGATCTATGGTCAAAAATATTTCAGCTAGGGCTATCCTGTCTGCTGTTCAGAACCAGTGTATCTACAACTACATTAACTAAGGTATGATTTGAAGGGGATTTTGGTTGCTGTTTCTTAGTGGCTAAGACACTACATAGAAGCTACTCCCTCCTCACCACATGAATAAAGTAAAACTTTAAAATGAAGAAGAATTACATACCAATATTCCAAGTGTAATTCACTGCACCATATGCATTGTAAGTATAGAGCTGCAAATAAAGACATAAATGCACTTTACATCATAAGTTGCTTGTTTTCTCATTTAAATTCAAAATATTTTTCAGAATAATGTAAAAACATTATGTAAATACTATCATATCTGGGTCAAAAGATGCACAGGCATATTAAATGCACACAGTTTTAGCTGCAGATATTAGGAAAATGTTTTTAGTGCATTAAAGCATGTAATATAGGCCCAATTTCACACAAGGGACTTAAAATAAGATATAATAATAATGAACTTATTGTATTTAGTGCTCTACAACTCATCAGAAAAAGTAACCAAAAACTGCACGAACAGTACATAGAATATGCACAGGAAGTGAACAGTGAATAAGTTGTAAAAATAAAACAGGTGTGAGGAGCATCAGGTGTATTGTTGGTGAATTTCAGGAAGCAAGGAAGTTTTGAAGGATGTGTTCCTACAGCTAACAACTGATGTGGGTAGTTTATTCCATGCATCAGCAATTCTCAATATGAAAACAAAATGTTTCTGAAAATCATGAGTGCTGAGTTGGTTTTTGTGATTTTGTAAGCATGTCCATGAGTGTTAGATAAACAGAATTCAAAAAAATAGCCAAGGTTGTTGGAAAGACGGTGGATAATCTTGTGGGTGTCTACCAAATCAGTTACCAGATGCTAGAATTTTACTGTGTCCATGCCCAGGAAAGCATGACTTGGGGTAATAATTTGAAAGATTTTTTGAGAAAAAAGTATTTGACATCAAATATGGAAATTTGTGTGCATATGTAGTGTGTATGTTATGTGTATGTCTGTGGATATGTATTTCATACATGTATATGTATACATGTAAACATATACACACACGCATATATATATACATCTGTGTGTGAATGTGTATGTATCTGTGCTGTGTACATGGCTGTGTACATGGCTGTGTATCAGCATAAGTTTTTCAAGTGCATGCATGTGTATATATATATATATATATATATATATATATATATATACATACATTTTTTCCTACTTTTTGTACTAGTAAATCTAATTACCTTTTGGAGATACACGTTTTTATATACACCAGTAATGATTTTCTCACTGGTAATGCCTTCCCTGTATATTGCACAAATGTAATTTTTTTCCCCAAATAAATTGCATGTCATATTCGAGGTTCCGATTATGAGACTCAATTACAAATCCACTGCATCTTATAGCAGTAACAGCTGTAAGCAAACAAGGTTCATAACATAACTATTGTTTTTCTTGTGTCATTTCTTTTTCTTATATATATATCTATGTATGTTATGTTATGTATGTATGTATGTATGCATGTAGATAATCAACCTCCTATAAAACTCCTATAAATATATATATATACAGACATATATGTAAGTGAGTGTGTATATATATAGGGTAGGTGGAAAGTAACTAGCCATTAAAAATTGCTTATAGAATTTTTAGTATCACTAAAGACATGATGTAAACATTTTTTAAATAGACAACACTAATAGGGATTTCTTATTTCTTATTTTTCTGAAGGCTTGTCACTTGACTGTTCAGGAGCGAGCTACGATAATAGCATGCTATGAAGTGCGGAATTCCATTGTTTTTGTTTCAAAAATGGGGCATGCAAGGAAAGGTAAGCATGCAACATTACGTTTGGTGACAAAAGTTGTCATGCAAAGCTGATGACCACAGTCTCTGTGAATGATGCAAGAAGAAGTGACCGTCCAACCACATCCTGATCATTGGAGAAAGTGGCAACAGTGCAGGAAATGTTTAATTGCAGCCCGCAATAATCAATATGTCAAGCAACTCATGAAAGTGGATTTACAAGACACACAATACGTACGTTGTTGCATAAAGAACTGAATTTTCGTCCGTGGAAACCCCATTACATGCAGGGGCTAAAACTGAAGACTGACTGCAGAAGTCCAGAAGTCCAGATCTCACTTCATGTGACTTTTACCTGTGGGGTTACACAAAAGAGGAGGTGTACAAGACAAAACCTTGCACACTGGAGGACTTGGAGATACGGATTCAGGAGGTTCTCAATGATTTCCCAGACAACGTTCTTCAGAAAGTTGTTCATTCCATCCATGGCCATTTGAGGAAAGAGGTTAACACCACCAGTGCTTACGTTGAGATATGAAGATTTACTTTCATTTTCCCATGTCATAAAGAACATGTATCATTTGTTTCAATAAATTTGTGAAAGGAATATGGATTTTATTATCAACTAGCAGAAATACCTGGCTTTGCCCGGGTTAAAGAAAATAATGAAATCTAAAAACGCCGTCTAGACTATGCAACCCTCAACTGTTAGTAGCTACGATACCATATTTCTACATTAATAACTCTCCAATCCATGCCAGCATGGAACATAGACATTAAGTGGAATGCCAGTCTCACATCTAGGAGGGCCTTGAAATCAATGTTACCAACTGGGGACTATGTGTGTCGTAGTGATAATAAAAAGACCCAAAGGAGGTCTGCAACGAAATAATTTTACTCAACACTTTGCA
>NC_068985.1:54503499-54509042 GCF_001194135.2 Octopus bimaculoides | reverse complement strand
GTTAAAATTTTTTTTTACTAAAACACAACTGGAACCCTAAGTAAGGCATCTGTAAAATTTGAATGAAATTGGTTGCGTAGTTCTCGAGTTTTAGGGATTCACACACACAGACACACATTCTCATTTTTATATATATAGATTTTTAATGCTTACTTACTTTTGACACACCCTGTGTGAATATATATATATATATATTCGCCATGATAGATTGCTGACCACTACACATATTTTTTTCTCTCCTTGTTTCTTTGTGTGTTCCTTTCTGTTGAAGAGCGTAGGCTCGAAACGTTAAAGACTTTCTATTCCCGAGTGTTATACTAATGCATCCATTTGTTGTTTACACCACCTGTCTTTGTCTGTTGTTTTTTCGTGAATTCTCCTCTCTCTCTCTCTCTCTCTATATATATATATATGTATATGTACTTGATCCAGTAGGAAATATTCAAATGTACTTTGATTTGGTGGGAAGATATCGAAATTACTCTGATCCAGTATGTGTTCAATCACTAAATACTGAAGTGGCGATACTCAGAGCGAAGTGTACAGAGTGTTGTATTATTGTTTCTGACAGTGCAATATATGGTCTATGACAATAACATACTTTAGAGTAATTTTCAAAAAATAATTAAACTTTTCTCTCTCTCACTTTCCATATATATCCTGTGATATGTTTATATCCTCAAGGTAATGCATCCAGGAAGGTGAATAGAAGAGAGAGAGATGGAGGGAGGAGGAGAGAGAGAGAGGGAGGGGGAGAGAGATAGAGAGGGAGAGAGGAGGAGAGAGGTGACAAAAGAATCAGGAAAGGTGGTTGGTTGCATGGTCGCAAGAGTGTGTGTATTTAAAGGAAGAGACTAATGGATAATGGAAGGAGTGGATGTGGTTAGTGGTACACAGAGGCAGAGGCAGCTGATGGTAAATAGGAATGAAGGTGATTGATGGTAAATAGGAATGAAAGGGATTGATGGTAAATAAGAGTGAAGAGTGACTGATGGCAAATAGGAGAGGAAACAGTGACTGACAGTACAGAAAGGCCACTGGTATGTAGTAACAATATTAATTACATTCATTACACTCTCTGAGTGGTTGGCATTAGGAAGGGCATCCAGCTGTAGAAACTCTGCCAAATTAGATTGGAGCCTGGTGTTGCCATCCGGTTTCACCAGTCCTCAATCAAATCGTCCAACCCATGCTAGCATGGAAAGCGGACATTAAACGATGATGATGATGATGATGATGATTACACTGGCAGAATAATACAACAATGAAATTTATGTAAATAAGATCGAGCTTTGTGGAAGCTGCTGAGTTGCAAACATGTCTAATCCCTGCCAGCATGGAAAAACAGACATAAAAGAAATTATGATAATTATGATAAGAGTAACAGTGATGAACCCTTTTTTCTTTATGAATTACTGGTGATGGTTAATACTAGTTTTACAGACTGACAACCCTTTTATTGCCATATTTCTGTGGAAATAAAATGATTTTTGTTACAATTAATCTTGAGAATAATAAAGAATTTATTAAAATGACTTGGTCATTATTAAACTGGTGTGTAGAATATGCAATTACAATGAATTTTGATGGAAGGTTTTAATTTAGATCCCTTTAAAACAGGGAATTTGTTTTATAAAACTAAGGACAGTCTTAGGCGGGTTGCTATCAAAAGGGTAAAGCAAACAAAAGGATTGTTACTTGTTACTTACTAGTGGAGCTGCAATTGCTGACATAATCATACATATACTTCCACTGGATTTAGTTTTGTCTGAGAGAAATCCAGCACATATACCACCTGAAAGGAAATAAAATTCTTAGTTGAAAATTTAGTTTTACAAAACAGTGTTCAAAGAACTTAAATAGTAATCTGTTGTGAATCTGAGGAGGGAACATGTGGAAGGAGTAGACCCAGGAACACATGGGACGAGGTGGTAAAGCATGAACATTGGGCCTCATGGAGGCAATGACACATGACCAAGACAGTTGGCAATATGCTGTGCATGAGAAGACCCGTGAAGCCAAGTGAAATCGTAGTTGTGGTTGATGCTACTGTCAGGTAATTGGCAATTATGCTGATGACACATAAAATGTGCACCCTGAACATTAGGCCTCATGGTGGCAATTATAAGTGACCGAGACTTTTGACGATATGCCATGCTTGAGGAGACCCGTCAAGCCAAGTGAAATCGTAGTTGTGGCCAATGCCGGGCTCATATAACTGGCACCCAAGCCTGTGGCACATAAAAAGCACCCATTACACTCTTGGAGTGGTTAGCATTAGGAACGACATACAGCATAGAAACCAGGCCAAATCAGATTGGAACCTGTTGTAACCCTACGGCTTACCAGTTTCGGTCAAACCATCTAACCTTTGCCACCATGAAAGAGAGAGAGAGAGAGAGAGAGAGAGAGAGAGAGAGAGAGAATCTGGTCACATTTTTTTTACTCAGTGACAATTTGAAAGTGTAAGCTCTCATCTTTCTTCTAGAAAGTTAACTTATGTAGCAGTTCTGCATCTATAGATATAGTACTGGACCAAATATCTAGCAAGCTTCTACTGTAGTACCACTCAGTTTTGTGGTTGTTACCATACGAGTGAAAGTTATGTTGCTTACATTTCACACTGACATTTCAACTGGTATTTTACACTTTGAAAGACCAGTGAAATATATAGTCCTTTGTCTGAAGCACAAATAAAGAATAGCAACATGAAAATCACCACCACTATCATCATCTTTTAACACCCATCATTCATGCTGGCATGTGTTAGTTTGACAAGATATGATGAGTATGAAGACTGTACAACACTCCAGTATCTCCCTTGGCATGGATATCTACAGTTGGATGCCCTTCCTAACACCAATGACTTTAATGAGCATTCTGGATTATTTTTTTTTTCATGACACCAACACTAGTGAGGTTGCCATACAGCCTGAAAAACTGAGTAGGGCCGCAATAGAAGGTGGCTTTATGCTAGGAGATGAAAGGAAGAACAAAAACAGAGCTGGTTTCTTGCTGTAGAGGTGTTAAACCTGGTAGTAAAATGCTACCAAAGCCAAGCCCATGCCCAACCGTGCTAGCATAAAAAATATGTGCATAAAGTAAATGCACAAATTAATATAACCTCTTCGAAATGTCAAAGGAGATTGTCTGAAGCATTTCATTATAGTTTGTATATAACAAACTCAAGTTGTCCCCCCCCCCCCAACACACATAAATAGAGTTCTACTAATGTTGGTTTGGTGACTACTGGCATCTACAAAGAAAAAAAGAAAACAAATGCTACTTACCAATAATACCTCCTGTGTCAAAAAAGGTTGATAAATTTGCAGCCCGCTGAGCATTATAATGAGCTGAATGTACAAAGGCAACAAACAGAAATGAATATTTACGTTTAGAATATAACTATAAAAATTAAAGACTTGTAGGTACATGGTACTTCATTATGCAAACACAATATACTAGAAGGTATTCTAAATGTTTTTATAAGTTAGTACAACATTCTATAAATGTAAAAGTATTGTTAAACATGTAAATAGGTCATTTGATGGTGTATCTTAAACCAAATACCATCACCAGCATCATCATTTAAGGCAATTTTCCAGGGTAGCACAGGATCTGAAGAACCAGAGGATGCATCAGCTCCAGTTTTTGTTTTGGCATGAGTTCTATCACCTACAGAGCATACTTGGTGCTTTTTTTGTGGCACAGGCATTAGTGAAGTCAATGAGTAACTTCTAAAACAAAACCCTTTGATTAAGTTAGGAGGTGGCTTTAACCATTCAACATTCAGATTATTTTGTCACATGTAATGCTTATTTATTCACATTGTTTTGAATTAACCATGCATCATCCCATAAATTCAAAACCTCAAAAATGTGATTTTTTACTTTTAAAATGACATCATAGGGTAGGTTGGAAAGGCTGCATCTGGCTGGTTTGAACATAAAACAGGTAGAATATTTGGGCAGGATATGGCTGGTTTAAATGTTAAAGGGTCAAGCCAAGTGTTGAGAGACTAAAGTATGATAGAGGAACATAACTAGGTGTCTTGCTACAGAGAAGATACATGGCTACCCCAGTTGGAAAGGGAGAAAGGATAGTGGTAATGAAATAGGAGGGCATACTCTCAAGGCACAAGAAGGTAGCTGATAATATATTGGATAAAAACCTCTTGAATGGAAAAAAGTAGCTTTCTGCCTTCTTTGTATCCGAGGGGTTTTTAACCTAATATATTATCAGTTATTATTTACAAATAAGTTCACTTTGAGATATATAATTAAATGACTTATTTAGAAATGATTATTTTGGAAAAAGTTCAGAAAGTATAGTTAACTGAGCTGTCCCTAGTATATAACTGGTACTCAGATACAATCTTATTAAAATATTAAACTGGTATGAATGGTTGAAAGTTGGAGTCCAGCAGCTTGGAAAATAGATGTAAATGATGATGATGGCTTTTTTTTTAATGCTTTATGTATCAAATATGTCAGCACAAACTTAACTTTTGCTTTTTAGATGCATAGGGCATCTCAGAGAAAAAAAAACAAAAATCACTTACTTTTATTCTTGATGAAGTTAGGTAGCCAGTAGAGGAATGTATAACTGATTAATTTGGCAAAGAATAGACAAAGTGAAAATTCCACAACACCCTGGAATACAACAAGAATCAAAAATATTAGAAAATAAGTTATGAAGACAATTGTAAAAGGTAGGGTTTGTTTACGAGAAGGAAGATAATGAATTCAATAACATTGTAATATTATATGTGTGCATGTGTGTATTGGTTTCAAATTTTGGTACAAGGCCAGCAATTTCAGGGAAGCAGGCACATGGATTACATCCATTTCAATGTTCAATTGGCACTTCTTTTATCGACCCTGAAAGGATAAAAGGCAAAGTCGACTCCAGTGGCAACTGAACTCAGAATGTAAAGTTGGAAGAAATGTCACTAAGCATTTTCCTTGGCACAGTAACAATTCTGTTAGCTTGCTGCTTATATATATATATATATACATATATATATATATATATATACATGTGGTGTATGTGTGTGTGTGTGTGTGTGTGTGTGTGTATATATATATATACATACACATATATAATTAAGATTCAGTTGAATTGGGTATTTAAATTGAGGCACCAAACCAGTTCGGTATAGTCCATGCAGCTCAAAGTTAGGTGAACAAAATGAAAATAAGTAACAAGGCTGTGTAGGTATCAATGCTTTACGGCCGTTTCAGGCGGCTCCATTTAATCGATCAATGTAAACATTATATCAGTTTGAAAGAAACCACTCTTCTCAGATGCAGATGACCATATAGATTTCCAACATCAAGGATAAACCATTTTTAGCATTTATAGCAAATTTAAATCAGTATTAGAAACCAAAATAATTATATTGTTTCCTGATGTTATATTTGTGGAAGAATGAATTCAGAGAATAATGCATATCTATTTAAGCCTACTATAATTTAGAGAGTAGCAGAGGAAAATAAGTGTAGGGGAGGGGGGGGGTCAAGATAGAGGAGTGATGAGATAGT
>NC_068985.1:54499987-54503334 GCF_001194135.2 Octopus bimaculoides | reverse complement strand
TGAGATAGTTTTTTATTTATATTTATGAAATTTTATGCAGCATATAGTCTACAACCATTTAGAATTAAATCCATTGGGAGCTGTCATCTATGTTCCAGTTGATGGTGATAAATTAATTAATGTCAGACAACCTCCCATACCCTTATTTTATCGGGGGGGGGGGGACCATATAACAAGCTTTATCTACATAAAAGGATATGTTTTAGAACTGCTAGTGAAAGAATGACTGATGGGGAAGAGGTGATAACTAGAAGAAGGAAGGATGGGGGTGGCTAGTCCTTATTTAGATTATCAAATAAAAGGGGGAATATAGTGGAAAACAAAAGAGGTAAAAATAAGCTTTAAGGGTGGGAATTAGAAATGAGGGATATAGGATGTAGTAATTCATAATTTAGCAAATTTATTATAATACATTTAGAAAAGAATTATAGATCAATATATAGGAAAAGGATAGAAGTTAAACTTAAAACCTAATAATGGAGTACTTTAATATATATGGGAAAGTTCATAAGGCCTTTCCTAAGCATATTGTTAAGACGGTTGTGTTAAAACCATTCTACAATGAATGACATCACTTGTATAATAACGATACTTATATACAAACATCACATGGTGTCAAGACGAGGGTAAACACAAACATACACATATATCTATTCATCTATCAATATATATATCTTTTATCGCTTATCTTTTGCTTGTTTCTGTCATTTGACTGAGGCCATGCTGGGGCACTGCCTTAGGGAGTTTTAGTCGAACAAATCGACCCCCAGGACTTATATTTCAGGTTTAGTATTTTTTCTATCATTCTCTTTTCCTGAACCGCTAAGTTACGGTGACGTAAACACACCAACACCTGTTGTCAAGAGATGGTGGAGGACAAATACTGATACAAAGACACACACACACACATAGATATATATACACATATATCTATGTGTATATATCACATACTTTCAATGAAAATTCAAATTTGACACCATTAAAGGCTTTGTTGATGACAAAGGCAATAACAAGGAAGAGAGAACAATTAATATTAGCATATTTAGTGAAGACTTTGTCACCACGAGCCAACTAAGATGAAGTGGTCATGTTGGTGGATGAAAGACGAGCGATTGCTACAGTAGATTTTTCTCTCAGATTAAAGGAGGCAGACATAATATAGTCGGACAACAGAAGAGATTTAATGTAATCTTAAAAATCAACATAAAGAAACGTAAACATAAGTGGGAAACCAATGCCAAGGACAGATAACTCTGGTGAATCATCATCTGAGAAAAACAGCAAGTCCTGAAGTTAGCAGACATGTAGAATTGGCTTTAAAGGAAACTTAATCACCAAAAACAATAACACACACACACATATATATATATATATATATATATATATATATATAGAGAGAGAGAGAGAGAGAAACATTTGTAGTAAGTGAAAATGGTAGTTAAAATATGGAGTTGTCTCCCTTAGCGGGACATAAACTATAAAGATTGTTGCTAAGATAGATAAATTATCGTACTTTAACGTGTATAAAGAACCTACCTAAAGGGGCTTAAAATTTGGAAAAACAGGTTTTGTAAGGGATTATTATACTATCCATGTATAAGAAGGTCCCATATTTTTGAAAACTAATTTTTGACAAAAAACGGTTCCTAATAACATATTTATTCATTCTTAATACATTCTGGCAGATTCGAACGTGAATATCTGGTTACTCTACCAGTTCATCATCAGAGAATGTTTCTCTTTGGATAATGTGTGTTCATAACATGCATTTCACTCGTGTATGGGGAACTTTCGACATTGTTCTGTGTGTGCCACATGAATTATTATTTGTTTGCTAGACATCAGCAAGCATCTATAAATATTTTGTTTGCTGACTTCTATAAACAAGATTTTATTGGTCTGGTGAAGTAGCTTTGATAATGATATTACAATACCATTGTGTCTCAAAGTTGCCTTACACCAGTGAATCACATATGCTGTGAACACATCATCTAAAGAGAGATATTCTCTGATGACGAAAAACAACAGTGATCAGAAATACACATTTGAATATGCTAGAACATATTAAGAATGAACAGGTATGCTATTATTACACTGATATATATAAAGACAATGAGGTGGCAGAATTATTAGCACACAGGGCAAAATGCTTAGCAGCCTTTCATCCATTCAAATTCGGTTGAGGTCGACATTTGCTTTTCATTCTTTTGGGGCCAATAAAATAAGTACCAGTGTAAAACTGGAGTCAATGTAATCGATTTACCCCCTCTGTGAAATTGCTCTCCTTGTGCCAAAATTTGAAACAATTATTACACAGATATTTGAAAAATGCAACTTTTAGTTCTTTATTTAGAAATTGTGAACAATGTTTCTCAGGTATTTGATAGTTTCCATGCTTTTAAAACAAAAAACAGTTTTATATATATCCTTCTATCTGTATCTTTATACTTCGTTAGTTCTTGTGGTGGTTCATTCCCAACTAGAAAACATTCATAGAAAGAACCTCTGTCTTTCTATATTTTATAGGACTCATCTATTAATTTCCATATGGTAAGGGCATTGCATATTTAGTTTATACTAGTAGGCAGGTTCTGAATGATTATTTGTACAATTTTTTAACTCCTCAACTTTAGTATATATCTTTGCTTTGCATCAAAGTTTTACTGACAGTGCCAAAATGTAAATCCACTTTTAGTTTTGCTTGATTTGTCAAAGATGTAGAGAAATCCATTATCTGCAAGTTTTACTGTCACATTTCATCAATACTTCACCAGCCATTGTATTCATAAATGAAGCCCAAGTAAAAAGTTAAAGTAGCTGAGCGGTTTGGTAAGTGGAGAAGCTACTTGTGCCATTGTCACCATTGATGCCTGTGTGGGTCAGATGGAATTTGTTGAGGAATGTTTTCTATGGCAGAATGCCCTTTCTATTATCGTTCCTTATCTGTTTCCAAGCATGTAATTATTTCGCTATGGCCACACATGTTTGTCACTGAAGACTAGAAATGAACAACATCACTTGTTTGATGGTAATGTTTGTTTACAACAATTACATGATATCAAGACAAAGATACACACAATCACACACATATTTTCATCATCATCATCAACATCATTTAATGTCCATTTTCCATGTTGGCATGAGTTGGATGGTTTGCCAGGAGCTGACTAGCTGAAGAGCTGCTCAGGCTCCATGTCTGTTTTTGTGTAGTTTCTATGGCTGGATATGCTTCCTAATGCCAACCACTTTACAGAGTGTACTGGGTGCTTTCATGCAGCACTGGTATGGGTACTTTTTACATGGAATCAGCACCCACAAGCTTGCAAGATTAGAATTGCTTAACTATA
>NC_068985.1:54493839-54499926 GCF_001194135.2 Octopus bimaculoides | reverse complement strand
ATATATTTATATAAAATCCCATTGATCTTGATGTATGAAGATCCAATAGCCTAGCTGTTAGACTACTTACACAGGAAATTTGTTTTAAGTGGTGAAGGATTGTGTAGGATCAGCTACACTTTTTGGTAATACTGATAGCGGAAGATTGGTGCAAGTGTTCGCCACAAACACAATGAACGTCATACCTCAGGCTTTTCTATTAGAGTTCTCCATCTCCTGGGTTAGTTAACTTCACCACAGCTTAGAATCCAACTGATCCTGGTAGGCTAAATGCACACTTGGATACCAAACCAAATATTTCTAAGTCATCACAAATATATACACATCATGTAATCAGATGGCTATTGACTCTTCAGAGATCATCTGCCTTTTGATGAGTCTTGTTTGTCATTCTGTAGGGTGTGCAAAAACTACCCTACATGCTAAACAGGCTTGGTGGTGTTGCCAGTTTAGATGCCAGTTGTACTGGGTTATATGTTACCAGTAGCATTCAAGAAAGACCTCACACACACATGTGTATAAACATGCTTCTTCAGTTTCTTTCTTCTCTGTTTACCAAATCTACACACAAGGCTTTGGTCAGGCTGGGGCTATAGAAGACACTTGTCATGCTGTGGGACTGAGTCTAAAAACTCATGGTTGAGAAGCAAGCTTAACTACAGTTAAGAAGCTTAAGAAGATGCACCTAATCATCATCATCATTTAATGTCCTTCCATGTTGGCATGGGTTGGATGGTTTGACTGGAGCTGGTGTGGCCAGTGGGCTGCACCAGACTCCATTGTTTGTATTATCACGGTTTCTATGGCTGGATGCCCTTCTAACACCAATCACTTCACTGAGTGTACTGGGTGCTTTTTATGTGTTACCAGCATCAGTGTTTTTAACACGGCACCAGCTGGAGTGCTTTTTATGTGGCACCATCACTGGTATCAATCTACTGTGGCAGATAGGTCTTCTTGAGTACAGCAATGCACTAGATATCTTGTAAGGCTTAGTGATTTGAAATTGGCCTTCAATACTTCATTCCATGTCTTCCTGGGGTCCTTTTTCACAAGTTCCATCCACTTGAGTGTGCAACTGTCTAAACCAGTTAGTTGTTAAGGAGAATGAAAACATTTTGTCTATACCAAAACATCTAACACTGAATGGGTTTTATATTGAACCAGTGGTGCTAAGATGGCAGTTTAAAATTGGTTGTGTCAAAATGTATTGAAATTTGTAAACAAATGTAAACTAAATTCTGTAAGGTATTTGGTTGAATGCACTACCATTTTAAAGCAGGTCTCCATTGTGAGTTAAACTGCTTCTTTTCCAACTGCCAGTCTCAGAAGTCATTAATAGTATCATGGGTACTACCTTTCTCCTACTGATTATATCATGAAAAAAAGACCCAACCAATCGAAAAAAAGGAAAAAAACTGCCAATCCACTGTCATCAATAATTTATAATTATTACTTTTAAGATTTTATCTTAATACTCCACAAATATAACTTACATTAATCCTTTCATTTCCATATTTCTGTTGAAATACATTACCTCTGTTGCACCTAATTTTCACTAAGCCTGGGTTAATGGAGGAGGAGGAGGAGAAAGAATCATCATCATCATTACAACAGTGACATTAAAACGTCTTGTTTCTCTTTCTCATACACAGACACATCAAGAGTTTCAAGTAGAAAACTAAAATTACTCACAGGAATCTTCAAGGCTTTCAAAAAACTAATGGCCTTGCCACTGGATATCTCTTCTGTTTCCACCAAAGGCTACAATGGAGAAGAAAAAGAGAAACTTTATTTCATTATATATAAACAAGATGCCTCTTAAGAATTCATTTCATAAACCACATGGTCTTGTGTTTGGTCTCACTGAGTGGCATCTTGGGCAAGTGTCTTCTGCTACAGTCCCAGGCTGACCAATGCTTTGTAACTGAATTTGGAAGATGGAAAATGTGAGGAGGCTCATCATGTGTTTGTGTTTGTTACCTCATCACTGTTTGTTAACCAGAACTTGTTTGTTTATGATCCAATAACTCAGTAGCTTGGCAAAAGGGATCCTTGTATTGTTACTGGTGATAAGTGATATACTTGACAGTTGTTTTAAAAAATTACAGTTTGTTTAAAAAAATGATTTACCAAATATTTCAACATTGATAATAAATTCTAACAATGATTCATCATAATCATCATTTTAATGTCCACTTTTCCATGCTTGCATGAAATGGATGGGATTTGTTGAGGCAGATTTTCTATGGCTGGGTGCCTTCACCTGTTTCTAAGTGAGGTAATATTTCTCAATGACCAGTCATGCTTTCACAGAAGATTGGAAACGAAGGACACTGCTAATATGATTGTGACATCCGCTTACAACTATCATGCAATGTTGAAACATGGAGACAATAAAACACACACACATACACACACATACACACGCATCAAACAAATCCATCAGAATTTTGATCAGCCAGAAGCTTGTCCAAGATGCCACACAATGCGATTGAACTTGAAACCATGTGGTTGGGAAGTGAACTTCTTGCCACACAAGTCAAGCCTATGGTTGCAAATTTGGGGAGGAATTAGACAACTAAATCAATCCCAGTAGTTGACTGGTACTATATTTTATTGACTTATGCCATTGCCATAACAACAATATCAATACAAGTAGCAGTAACAGCATCAACAACAATGTCCAACCACTAGAGCTGTGACTGCAACAACAACCACAGATACACATATACCAACACCAGTAAAAAAAAAAAAAACAGTGGCAACAGACTATAACAATAGGAGCAATAGAATCTTCCAACCCCACAACACAACACCACAAGGTATATCCTTCTCTTCTCCAAATCAGTCAGATATGTTGTACAATGGAGGCAACAAAGAGAAACAATGAAGAATTGTCTTTGGGAAGAAGGAGACAAAAGAAAAAAAAAAAAGAAACAGATCTTCCCCCATAAAAGCTGGGAAATTTGAAGAGATTACCAATACCAACTCCACCAGTACACAAACAACATCAACACTGCAATTAACATAACAAATATGAACTACTCACCTACATTTGAAAACAACTACAAAGCCAACAAAGAAACATCATTAAACTACACGACCAGAGACACAAATGATAACGAATGACTCATATACATTAACACAAAAACATAACACAAAATGACTACATCACAACCACAAATAAACTCCCAAAACAAAAATTAAAAATACAACACAAGAAACTAAAACTAAATATCTCTACAAAATCAAAGATTTACAAGGATAATAAAAAAAAGGATATTTAAAAATTTATGAGTGTGAACACCCACAACTAACCAAAAAGATAGATTGTCTGTCTTTCTAGATGTTTAAAGTAAATGATACTTCTCACTTAGCTTCTTTTATCCAACATGACCTTATTCAGGAAAGGCAGTGTGAATGTATGTAGCTTGGGGTCAGATTGGAACAAGGTCACCAGACATAGATGTGGTGGCCATAAGCAAAACCGAATCTCTGACACATTAGGCTTGGTGTCCATTTTCAGCAGCAATGAAATGTACATATCTTCGAGTTGGTTGGGTGAAGTTATGGAGCTATTTTCAAAAACTTTGGAACTAGCGACATGGACTAGTTTCCTGGGCTCAGAGAGTAAGTTGGTGGTGCTAGAGAAATTTTCTAGATCCAAAGCTTTTCAAAACAACCCCATAACTTCTCCCAATCAACTTGGAGATATGTACACTTCATAATTGCTGAAAATGGGCACAAAGGCTCATGCATCAGAGATTCTGGTTTTGCTGACAACCACCACATTTATGTCTGGTGATCCTGTTTCATACCTTCCACTAATAGCTATTTATACCCTTATAGAGACAGGGTGGCCAGAATGACAGCCGAGACAAGACGCCTGCCTTAACGATCAGTGTGACCCTGGTTTTGTTGGGTTTCCACAAGTAGCTCTTGGAAGTGTGCTTTGTTTGTTATTTTACTTCTTACACACTACTTTGTTATCTCCCACTACATCATCCTGTACCTTCCTCAGTGTTTTTGTTAGCTCTTAGTGGTTAATAAAGAAATTATTATTAGTAGTAGTAGTGGAGGTAGTAGTAGTAGTAGTAGTGGGATTAGTATTATTATTCATTGTATGTTGTTAGTAAGGTAAAGCACAGTAAATAGGCTCATGCTATACAACATAATGATTTCAGAATAAATAATGGATTATATACATACCTCTGTTTCTGAAGACTGAATATATTTGTTTTTGGATTTCTAAAATAATAACAAGGACAATAATAATAATAATTTCTAATATTTAGATAATGACAATTTCTTTTATGTATGATAATGATTGACAGAGCTAGCCAATATCTACACTGGTTAATATGTCAGTGTTATAAAATTAAAAGTGGTATAAGCATCAACCTGAAGCTGTAAATGAGGAAATAGATGTAACAATTCTTTGGGGCTTTCTTGTACATAGACAGAATCATCAAAGCTAATAAACCAGATATTGTTGTAAAAGACAAAATAATAAAGTCTATTTATTTATTAACATGAGTAAACCTTTTGATCATAATATTGCAGCAAAGATTTTGATAAGCTCAGAAATTGAAAACATTTGGCATCTCAAAGCAGTTACAACACTCGTGATTGTGGGAGAACTAGGAATTATCAAAAAAGGAATGAAAAGTTATTCAAGAATGATCCTTAGAAAAAGTGCAAAAGACTCTTTTAACTGGTATGTCACACGTATTGAAAAGAACATTGTTGCTGTGAGAATGATAACTTTCCATGTAAATCATTTTTATTCTTGCATAACTTTTCCTTTATCTAAGGTGTCAGGAAGACAGTAAGAAATGAAAACAAAATTGAAGGAAGAAGAAAATGATGATGATAATAATGATAATAATAATAATAATAATAATTTCAAATTTTGGCACAAAGCCAGCAAATTTGGGGAAAGGGTAAGTTGATTGCACTTACCCCAGTACTCAACTGGTACTTATTTTATCAACCCCAAAAGGATAAAAGGCAAAGTCAACCATGGCAGAATTTGAACTCATGACATGAAAATGTATGAAATGCCATTAAGCATTTTGCCTGGCATACTAATGATTCTGCCAGCTTCCCGCCTTAATAATAATAACTATAATAATTTAGAATCTATTTTCCATGCTGGCATGGGTTGGACAGTTTGACAGGATCTGGTGAGCTACAGGGCTGCATCAAACTCCTATGTCAGCTTTGGCTGGATGTCCTTCCTAATGCCAAATAATAATAATATTTTATTACTAATTCCAACTGGCAGTACCCTTGGAAATTCCACACTTATTTTGAAAACTGTAAGATGGTTGGAAGTTTATAGAGAATCATGAAATATATAATTCAGTTTGAAATTGTATTTTGTTCAGATGGTACAAAAGTCCATATAGGTAGCATTGAATGTGCAGTCTTAGGAAATAACATTACTGAAAGCTGTAGTCCTAGATATACACTTGTGACCTTTTCTACCTTGAGAGCTGTTATACAATCTTAACTATGGAATGGAATCTACATATAATATTGTTCTGCCTCTGTATGACTATAATGGTAAAGCGTCCTACAGGCAACAATCATAACAGGTAGTCACAAAGGAGAAAATATCTTTATTCCAAAATTTCCTCTCATACCTACAGATGTTCCATTTGAAGTTAAGAAACTTCAGTTTCCAGTCAAACTAAGTTTTAGTATTTCAATGAACAAATCTCAGGGTCAATCCCATAAGATAGTTGGACTTGATCTCTCTACTACATTCAAGTTCCATGGCCAACTCTATGCTGTCTGCTTGTGAGTTGGAAGCAGCAACAATTTATTCGTCTTGACACCAACAAAAAAATTACACAATGAATATTGTTTACCCTGAGCTGTTTCAACATCGACAGATTTCCAGTTTGAAATTCTATTATCATTACAATTTGGATATTTTTAAATAAAATATAGATATTTTGAAATAATTATGAGAATATATCTTTATAAGTATTGTTTACTAATCTGAATAAGAACAGCAGTAACCTGGGCAATGCCAGGGCAGTCTGCTTGTGTATATATATATATATATATATATAT
>NC_068985.1:54493073-54493829 GCF_001194135.2 Octopus bimaculoides | reverse complement strand
TTGGAGTGTTAGCTCTTGTTTCTAGCAAGTGGTATTCTGAGACTCTACTTTATTTATTTGTATATTTTACCTATGTAGGTTAAACTTGCTGGCCACTTCATTATTATTATTATTATTATTATTATTATTATTATTATTATTATTATTATTATTATTTTTAATGGTAATAATACTTTATCTAATTTTGTATTGCACTGACTCAGGGGCATTCAGTTGAACAAACGCGCATGATGTAATGTGATGAATATTTTCAAAAATAGATGAATACAGTGAGCCTGGATGACGATCCTTGAGTATAAAGGTACAAAAGGTGAAATCAGTTGATACCAGGATATCTGTTTCTTGCTTTCGTAGTTTATACAAGGTAAGCCTGTTTTATCATATTTGTTGCATTCCCCATGTGTATTTATTGATAGTGAAAAGCTTGCGGTTTTGGAGTATTAGTTCCTCTTTCTAGCAAATGGCATTCTGATACCCTACTTCATTTATTTGTATATTTGACTTACATAGGTTAAACTTGCTTGCCAATTTATTATCACTATAAGTAGTAGTAACAGTAATACTTTATTTAATTAGTTAAATAAATAACTAATATATATATATATATATATATATATATATGTATATATATATAAACAATATATAAGTATATGCATATATATGTACATGTATGTACATACCTTCATCTACATGTACATATAGATACATAACTGGGTACATGACGTGGCAAAAGAACATGGACAAAATGATAAACAA
>NC_068985.1:54457933-54492447 GCF_001194135.2 Octopus bimaculoides | reverse complement strand
ATATATATATATATATATATATTTTAACATAGGGTAAAAATCATATATTAATTAATATCGATTAATTACCAGGAAGCTAGCACATTTAAAGAATCAAAGAGATTCAGAAACAATATCTGCAATCTCAGGGGATTAAAGTATATTTTTATATATAACGTTGACCACTAACATGGACATTCAATGTGCTAGAAATAGATCACATAGGTGCAGGATTGGCTGTGTGGTAAGAAGCTTGCTCACCAACCACATGGTTCCGGTTCAGTCCCACTGCATGGTACCTTGGGCAAGTGCCTTCTGCTATAGTCTCAGGCTGACCAAAACCTTGAGTGGATTTGGTAGGCAGAAACTGAAAGAAGCCCATCGTGTGTGTGTGTGTATATATATATATATATGCATATATGTTTGTTTGTTGCTCCAACATCGCTTGACAACCGATGCTGGTGTTTACATCCCCATAACTTAGTCGTTTGGCAAAAGAGACTGATAGTATAAGTACTAAGCTTTGCTTGACTAAAGGCGATGCTCCAGCATGGTTGCAGTCAAATGACTTAAATAAAAGAATATATATATATATATATATATATATATACACAGAGATGCTGTTAGCAAGGTTAGGGTTGGCAATGAGTATAGTGAAGAATTCCGGGTAGAAGTAGGGGTCAACCAAGGATCAGCCCTCTGCCCCCTCTTATTCATCATACTCCTCCAGGCAATAACGGAGCAAGACAGGTTGCCCCTGGGAGCTTCTCTATGCTGATGACCTGGCCCTCAAAGCAGAATCACTACCATTACTAGAAGAAATTTCAGGTGTGGAAGCAAGGTTTAAAATTGAAGGACCTTAGAGTCAATGTCGCAAAAACCAAAGTCCTAGTAAGTAGGAAGGCAAACACATCACACACCCCTTCAGGTAGATGGCCCTGCTCGATCTGTAGAAAAGGTGTAGGTAGAAACTCCATAAGTTGTAGCCAGTATAAGCTATGGACGCATAAGAGGTGCAGCAACCAACATCAAAGGAAGATTAACAGGGAAGGTAGCTTTCATGTGTAGCAGATGCACAGGGGCAATAAACACCACTTATGCTCAGAAAACAGATTCCATCACATGCCAGGGGATGAAACTAGAAGTAGTTGATAGCTTCCGCTACCAAGGCGACCAAATCTGCAGTGGGGGTGGATGCTCAGAGAGCGTTACCACTAGAATAAGAATAGCCTGAGCAAAGTTCAGAAAGCTTTTACCCCTACTGGTGACAAAGGGCCTCTCACTCAGAGTGAAAGGTAGATTGTACAATGCATGTGTGCAAACTGCTATGCTTCACGGCAGTGAAACATGGGCCATAACTGCTGAAGACATGCATAGGCTCGAAAGAAATGAAGCTAGCATGATCCACTGGATGTGTAATGTCAGTGTGCACACACGACAGAGTGTAAGTACCCTGAGAGAAATGCTGGACATAAGAAGCATTGAATGTAGTGTGCAAGAGAGACGTCTGCACTGGTATGGTCATGTACTACAGATAGATGAGAAGAGCTGTGTGAAGAAGTGCCACTCCCAAACAGTGGAAGGAATCCATGGAAGGGGGAGACACAGGAAAACATGGGATGAGGTGGTGAAGCATGACCTTCAAATGTTGGGCCTCACAGAGGCAATGACGAAAGACCGAGACCTCTGGAGATATACTGTGACTGAGAAGACCCAACAAATAAGTGAGATCACAGCTGTAGCCAATGCCAGTGTCGCATAACCACCCCACTGCACTCAAAAAGTACCTTTGGATCGTAGAGCAACATGCCATGCTTGAGGGGACCTATTGAGTCAAGTACATCAACATCAAAATCAAATCCAACCACAATCAAATGGAAATTGTAGTTGTGGCTGATGCCAGCACCGCTTGTCTGGCTTCCCGTGCCAGTGACACGTAAAAAGCACCATCTGAATATGGTCGATGCCAACCCCCTCACCCCGACTGGCTCATGTGCTGGTGGCACATAAAAGGCACCATCTGACACACAACGCTTGCAAAGACCTGTTGAGGCAAGTGAAATCGAAATCGAACTAAATTCGATGACTGACATACATGGACACTAAACTCGGCTTGTGAAGACCTGTTGGGGCAAGTGAAAGCGAAATCCTGCTAAGAGCACCGTCCGAGCGTGATTGTTGCCAGAGCAACTGTCTGGCTTCCGTGCCAGTGGCATGTAAATAGCACCATTTGAGCGTAATCGTTACCAGCGTTGCTTTCCTGGCACTTGTGCCGGTGGCACGTGAAAAGACATTTGAGCTAAGTCTTTGCCAGTGTCGCCGGACTGGCTCCTGTGCAGGTGGCACATAAAATACACCATTTTGAGCGTGGCTGTTGCCAGTACTGCCTGACTGGCCTTCGTGCTGGTGGCATGTAAAAGCACCTGCTACACTCTCGGAGTGGTTGGCATTAGGAAGGGCATCCAGCTGTAGAAACTCCGCCAAATCAGATTGGAGCCTGGTGTAGCCATCTGATTTGCCAGTCCTCAGTCAAATCGTCCAACCCATGCTAGCATGGAAAGCGGACGTCAAACAATGATGATATATATATATATATCGCCAAGTACATAGCTAACAAGAATGACTGTAGTCAAGGTTAGGGTAAATCCCCATGTTGTTCTGAAAATCCAAGATGCACAACAATGTTTGTGTGTATGTGTTTACATTTGCACTCATTTATACTAGAGTCATGATATTCATGAGTTGCACTTGTTGGCATTTCTCCTGCCAATAAATTGCCTGCTCACTTTGTACCTTTATAGCTGTGTAGACTAAGAGATCCCCTGCAAAACAGGTAAGGGTTAGCATCAGGAGGGGTATCTTGCTGTAACATATTTGTCTAAACTATGCTAGCATGAAAAAAAAAAAATTGTAAAAACGAATGAACTGTCCTCAGCATATTGTGTATAAGCACCCTTACTACTGTATTGTGTATGACATCATCTTTTCCAGACATAGTATACTTAGGAGTACATTACTGAATGTGCCCTTTCTTTTTTAACACAGTAATGTGATTTGAGTAACCACATACATGCTTCCCTGTTGACTGTAAATTGTACACACACACACACACACACAGATGCTAAGTAGAGAATGAAGGGAATGTAAAAAATCAATGAAAATAACATTAAGATAATTAAAATGGAAAATTAGTAAAGAAATTGAGTTACCTCTGCATGTTCTGGAGGAGTACACTGAACATATTCAGGTTCTAAAATGATATTTCACAATTAGAAAATATTATCAAATTTCACAAAATGGTAATTGTCTGAAAATAAACTGCATTTTTAAACTCACAAAACAAGGATACTGATTTCAAAGTTCTTACTCCCTAATAACTTGATATTCCTCATCATTTAATGTACATTCTCCATGCTGTCATGCCAGCACCATTTGTCTGTTTTGGCATGGTTTTTACAGCTGGATGTCTTTTGTAACACCAACCACTTTACAGCAGGTACTAGGTGCATTAAATGTGGCACTGGCATGAGTGCATTTACAGATTACGCCCTAACTCAGCAAGTAAAAACTCAACCAGTAACATTTCAGCAAGTGCTGCAAGTACTAACATAACAAGTACGAACTAAGTGAGTGTGTATGTGTATACAGGGTGGCCCAAAGTAGGTTTACAGTTATTCAACTATCTCTTTCGCATTCATATATTAGCAGTTTAGATCTTAATTATAAAAAAATTTGAAACTATTATTCTATGCTAATTTAGTTAACTGCAAGATAGAAATTTAAATGCAATGAAATGTTTTAAAAGAAATTTAAAGTGCCTATGTGATAACTGTAAACCTACTTTTGGGCCACCCAGTATATATATGTGTGTGTGTGTCTGCATATATATATATATATATGTGTGTGTATATGTATATATGTGTGTGTATATGTGTGTGTGTGTATGCGTGCACGTGTGTGTATATATAGATGTATGTATGTGTGAATGTTAGTGCTTGCTAAGTTGAGGCACTTGTTGAAATGTTACTTACTGAGTTTTTACTTGCTGAGTCGTAGTGCTCCTGCATTTACACGGCACTGATATGGGTGCTTTTTACATGGCATCAGCATTGGTGCTTTTTTTATATGGCACAGGCATGGGTGCTTTTACATGGCACTGTCATGGGTGCTTTTACATGACACCAAGACCCACAAGCCCACAAGGCAAGGGTCTCTTGGCTGAGAGAGGGATGGAGAGCATATGTCTGTATGCATGGACAGCCATGATTTTACTTAGCTTGATATGTCTTCTCAAGTCTACCCTTCCCACATGCTCACTCCATAATTAGAGATCAGCGCTTCTTGACTCTGCCATGATTGCAGGAGTCAGATGAATTCCCTGAGGTTGATTTTCTATGACTGGATCCTCTTCCTGTCACTTGTTACCATGTAAGATAATATAAGGTGCCAAGCAGTGGAACTGAACCTGAAATCACATGGTTGCAAAGTGAACTTCTTAATCACACTGCTCATGCTGGCACTCTAAAATTTGAAAACATAATTGATTTAATTATGTGTACCTGTCAAACATATATGATTGACAAAGTTAATTAAGAATGTTTTATCAAACTTTACTTACTGTGAATCATAAATAGAAAGGCAAAAATACCCATGGCTCCAATAATTATTCCAGGAGCAACGAAAGACCATCCCCAATTTGTTTCAACAAATTCTCCAGCTATAACAGAACCAAGAATGTTTCCTACTGATGTATGAGAATTCCATATTCCCATTATCAATCCACGGCTGAAATTAAAAAACAAAAAACAGAAATTACACATTTGATAATAAATTAGTTATGATCTTTATTGAATCTCCATTAAAGAAGTACAGTAGTTCTCAACCTTCTGTAGCACAGTAGTTTTTTTTACAATCATAATGTGAAATGGCAGCAACATATGACAAATGAATGCCTTTACAGACACCAGCCAAAAGTTAGTGAGACAAAAAAAGCAAAGAGGGCTGCAACTATCTGGTGACTGCATGCACCACTCTAAACTGGAAGTATCTAAATTAGTCTTCTGGAACCCACTTCTCGTTGATGTAAGAAAAGGAAAACATCATTACACCTACATTGACAACCTTGACCATAGACACTGGCTTGGAATGTATCCAGGAACTTGAGGCAGTGATGTTGGACCAAGAGGTGTGGCGGGGGAACTTTGTTGCTGTGGCCCAACGTGGAACCCAGCCATAAAAAAAGGAAAAAATGTACATAGTGTCATTGAGCAAGGCTCTTCATTTCACACTGCTCCAGTCTATTTAGTTAAGAATTAGTACCAGGCTAATGCTGATGTCAAATGTAAGTAAAGCCCTGGTAGGATGATATCTAGCAGGAGATGGACAGCTATAAGGTAGGAGGCTGTGGTCTGATGTGTGCACACACACAGTTGTTTGTTGGAAATGAGATGGTACCAACTAATGTCCTTGATAGTTCTCAGGGCTCAGCTATTGAAGTTGGCAATCCTTTTGCCAAGGTCTTCGAGAGGGGCCACATTTCTGCTCCATAGAGAAGAATGGAGAGTGTCAATCCATTGTAGATGCAGCTGAACATGACTGGGGAAGATCTCCGAAGGCTTGATGTCGTCTTGGAGGATGCAGAGGGTCTAGCACTGGACCACCAGCAATGGAAAGCACTGGTAGACCTGGTCAGCTCTACACATGATGATGTCTCTGGGATCACCTCAGCTCCATCAAGCAAGAGCATGAAGCAAACAGAAGCAAAGTAATATTGATGTACTCCTCTTTCTCCCCTCCCTCCACCCTGACTGTCATGTCCTAGATGTGCCTGTGAATCAAAGGGTGGGAGAATGAGAAGGTGCCTATGACAGCTTGTGATTACATATGCACCTAAAACAAAAGCATGGTATATTTTGTCAAGCCTCATCATTCATTGATGATGGTTGGCTCTTTTACTTGAGGTGAAAAGATGGGCTGGAAATGAGTTGTAAAGTGTCACAGTTCTGGGTGAGAGGAATTGGGTGAATGGTTTAGTACAAGATCTAAAGTATGTGAAGAAAGTGGAAAGATTACCCAAATTTTCTACTATTGTTTTTTTTCTTCTTTTTTTTTAACTTTTTTTGCTTTAACTTAGGTCTGGGGGAAGAAACTGCTCATGAGTTTTTTCAGGCCCTCCTAGATTGATGCTATTAATGTTTAAAGTGTTCTCTGAAAGAGAAAGTAAAAGTCAACCAATTGCTCCCAACATCAATGCAAACACTTGAATCATCATCATTTTCATTTTATGCAAGTCTTTTGTGCTGTCATAGGTTGGACAGTTTAACAAGGACTGATGAGTTGGGTGACAGCATTATGCCATTCCTGTTACCAACCACTTTGCAGAGTGTAATGGGTATTTTTTTTTATTGTGGCACCAGCACCAGTGATGACTGCCTAGTAATATGTAAGGTTAAGGGCCTAAAGTGGTCCCAAAGCTGAGAGGGAGAATAGAAGAGGGAATGTGCAATGATTCTAGGCAGAGGAATGAACAGGAGAGGATGAGGAAAACAGGGGAGAGGGAATAAATTAGCAAGTGGGTTGAGAAAAAGGGAGGGATAGACTTGAATGTCAATAACTATTTAAACCATGACAAATAGATACTGATCCAAACATTTGCCAACATCTAGATTGCCAGTGATTAACTCCAGAGTATCAAAAATAGGGAAATTGTCTATTGAATGATGAGAACACTGCACCAAGTGCATCACCTTAGATATGCAGATATGAGACATCAATTTGGACTGTCTTTATTATTTAATCAGTGTTCTAGCAGTAATCATCATGTCTTTAAGTCAGACATATTCAAATTATATCATGCAATCTTCATGCTGAAGATGATAGGGTGTTTTTGAAGATTTGGCTGTTACTCTGAGTAAGCTTAGCAATTATGTAAAAACTCAAACTCATGGTGAATATCTCATGGTGCCAAAAGCTAATATGAGAGTTTCTCTCATGGTAACTACTGCAGTATATTTTGTTCTAACAGAACATCCACGTTTACGTGGGGATAAATATTACCTCAAACTGAGGGAGTTTCACTCATTTTACATTCATTATTCCATGCTAGCATGGGTTAGACAAATATATAAATAGGCAAAGTTTTATAGCTGGATGCCCTTCCTGTTGCTAACCTGATTTGTTTTCCAAGTAAGGGATCTTTTATTTTGCACATCTCTGAAGTGTGTATGATGTTTTTTTGACAGCTGAAATGACAACAGTGTCACTGCTTGTAGCTTGTGCATTCAAAGAATATGTAAACACTTCTCTCTCTCTCTCTTTTACACACACATGTATACATATGAAGACAAGCTTCTTTCAGTTACTCTCTATCAAATCCACTCCCAAAGTTTTGGGAAGCACAGGGCTATGGCAGAAGATTCTTACCTAAAGTGCAGTGCAGTGGGAAGTGAATTTCTTACTTGCATAAGGATGCAGTCATGTTTGCTTGACTTACTAGACATAACAGCCAAATCTACTTGAAATTTACACCTTACCGTGTTAAATAAGAGTGTATGTTAGACAATGTAGTCTTAGACAAAAAGACAGCTGGCCAGATAATAGGTCAACTGGATCAGGGCTGATGTGGGGCTAATCAACAACTTTTTATAATTCTGTTGGCTTCATTTAAGCATATAAAATACAGGTTTACAAAACAGGATAAATGTTCACATTTTATACTCAAATGAAGTTACTGGTTATAATGAAATCAATAAAATAATGATTGGGATGCTAAGTATTGATATTATTGATATTAGTGAAGAAGGTCATATGATAATCAAAGCAAAAACAAGTCTTTGTCGGACACTTCTCGTTCAGCAACATTTACATAATAAAATATTGATATTAATGCATCAATACTTTATTAATGTTAATAATACCAAATCAGTATTGATATTAATGACGAAGTTAGGATGGCGAGCTGGTAGAATTGTTAGCACACCAGGCAAAATGCTTTCAGCATTTCATCTGTCTTTAACATTCTGAGTTCAAATTCTGCTGAGGTTGATTTTGCCATTCATCCTTTTGGGGGTTGATAAAATAAGTACCAGTTGAACACTGAGGTTAGTGTAATTGACTATCCCCGACCCCTGAAATTGCTGGCGTTTTGTCAAAATCTGAAACTGAGATGTTAGTGATGAAAGTCTTATGATAGTCAAAGTAGAAACAAGTTGCTGTTGGTCTCTTATTAACATGATTTATGAACGATTTTTGATTCTACTTACTTCCCTTTACCAAACCAATTCCCCATGTAAGTCACAACACTGGGCCATCCTGTTGCTTGAAATAAACCACAGAATATCTGAAAAGTGAGAGAAAAGTTATTAGTAAGAAATTATAATTTTATCATATGAAATGGGACTTAAGTTTTTTAAATTATTTTGCTACCTATCTTCTAAAACTATATACAGTGTTTGTCGAAATCCATAGATATATACTAAGTACACACACATACACACAGAATGAGCCAAATGTCATGCACCAAATAAGTTTAATATGCTCTGTAATTGTCAAAGACATGCTTCAATTTTTCTAAAATTGAAGAAAATAAATAAATAAAATAATGGTGAATACACATGTACTAGCACATAATGAACAAAATGAATAATAATAATCAACATAATATAAATAAAATGCCATATGTATTGGTGTGTGATTTTTGGCTCACCCTGTATGCATGTATGTATGTGTGTGTGTGTGTGTGTGTGTGTGTGTGTGTGTGTATATAATTCCGTTTTTCTTTTTTTTAAATTTGTTTCAGTCATTAGACTGCTGCCATGCTGGGGGACTGCCATGAAAAATTTTTAGTTGAATGAATTGACCCCAGTCTTGATTTATTTTTTTAAAGCCTGGCACTTATTCTATTGGTCTCTTTTGATGAACTGCTAAGTTATGGGAATGTAAACACATCAACACTGGTTGTCAAGCGGTGGTGAGGGACAACACAGACACAAAGACACACACACACATATACAATGGGTTTCTTTCAGTTTCCATCTACTGAATCCACCTACAAGTATTGATTGGTTCAAGACTATAGTAGAAGACACCTGCCCAAGGTTCCATGCAGTGGGTCTGAACCTGGAACCATGTGGTTAGGAAGCAAGCTTCTTACTAGACAGCCATGCCTGCGAATATATATATACACACACAAACACATACATATATCAAGAGAGAGGAAGAGATGGGATGAGATAGATGTGTGTGTATATCATCATCATCATCGTTTAACGTCTGCTTTCCATGCTAGCATGAGTTGGACGATTTGATTGAGGACTGGTGGACCAGGTAGCTACACCAGGCTCCAATCTAATTTGGCAAAGTTTCTACAGCTGGATGCCCTTCCTAACACCATCATCATCATTTAATATCCATGTGACATGCTGGTGTGGGTTGAACAATTTGATAGGATCTAATGTATTGTACTCCAGTGACTGCTTAGGCATGGTTTCTGTGGCTGGATGCCCTTCCTAATACCAACCACTTTACAACATGGGTTGGGTGCTTTTTTCATGACACCATCACTAGTGAGGCAATCATGCAGTTTGCAAGACTATGAACCCCAAGGGGATACCTTTATGCTAGGAGATGAGGAATGAAAGATGGGTAGATGGGAAAGATGAAAGTTTGCTTCACAAGAATATGGTTTCAATATCTATCACACTGTGACAATGTCTTGTGTAAATGTCTTCTACCACAGCTTTGGACTGATCAATATAGATATTGTGGAATGCCACTGGAAGGACTGTTCTTGTTCCTGGGTGGCACCAATAGTCCATCCTCTTAATGTTACCATTTGGCCCTTGGATACCTTAAGAAGAATTCATTCTGTTGCAAGCATTCAAGCCAGGTGTCTGATATGAAGTCCTAACAGTATCAGAAGTCCAGGAAAGTCTTTCTTCCTCTGGCAAAACCAGAAAAAAAAAAAAAGAAAATAATCTGTGATAATAGGTATAGGCATGGCTGTATGATTAAGAAGCTTGCTTCCCAGTCATGTGGTTTGGGGTTCAGTCCCACTGTGTAACACATTGGGCAAGTGTCTTCTATTATAGCCCTGAACTAACCAAAGCCTTGTGAGTGGATTTGGTTGACAGAAACTGAAAGAAGCTCATTGTGTACACATGTACGTATATGTGTGATGTGTGTGAACGTCCAGATGCTTTGTCTTGACACTGCATGATGGCTTACATTACATTTATAATTTTTCATGAGAAACATGTCAGGCTATTGGGAAGTGTTAACTAGTTTGGAAACAGGTGAAGTTGGTGAAAGGAAGAGCATCTGGTTGAATTCTTTCTGACTCATGCAAGCATGAAAAAGTGAATGTTAAAACAATGATGATGATGAGCAGGAGGAAAATTATATAAGAATGTCTCTTCTAATATTAACTACCCAAAGTGCATCTAGTTTAAGAGTACAATGGCAAAGTCACTAATGAAAATGAAAACCTTTCAGGTTTTAGTTAATAATAGCTTATCCATAAAGCTTTAATGTTAACTGTAGAAGAATGAAAAGTAAATTTCACTCAAGCAAGAGTTAAATAGAGATCTGTAACAAACTACTAGAATAGTTTTATCCATCCACCATCTTACCTATTTCCTGTGCCTTTAATCTTGTGTAATGTTAACTATATTCCTGAGATATTTACCATGAACTTGGCTCATGCTCAAAGAAAGAGGAAACATAACTGAAGACCTACCTGAACAAAAATATAGTAAGTTAAAGAATGGATGTTGAAGAAATAACCAAATCCAAAGGCAGCTGTTAAAATACCACTGAGTAACATACCACAGGATAGAAAGTACCGAAGATTGACACGTTCCGCTATATGACCACTGGAAAGAAAGAGAGAGAGAGATAAAACAAGATAGAGATAGAGACAAAGAGAGATCAACAAAGGTTAAATGATTATATCAAAAGTAAGAGACTAATAAAAGACTCTCTCAGAGTATTATGTATTACAAACAAAATATACACTCTAACTATATCTTGATTCATCACGTCTCAAAGTGGCTGATACTCTTGTCAGCAATATTAGTTTTTTTTTCATTATACATCAAGCTAAATTATTTTTGTGGAGAGTAATTAATCAACTCATAGACTAAATAGTAAAGTTGATTCCACTCAACTGCACAACCTCCATGATTGAAATTCTCATGCAATTAACTGAATTTACATTGTAAGTAGAAATGAAGTACAAAATTTTATGGTTTTGTTACACATGTATGGGTTCTATAATAAAGCACCAAATGTATCTCTTTTTTACTTCCATTATGTTTTACATCTTAATGGTTTAACCCTTTAACATTCAAATTATTGTCAAATGTAATGCTTATTTATTTACATTGTTTTGAATTAATCATGCATTACCTTGTAGCTTTGAGATTACGATGATGTGATTGTATATTTTTAGAATAATATTCTAGGGCGGCACGAGAGGCTGGATCTGGACAGTTTGAACATAAAACTGGTGGAATATTTGGGCCAGATATGGACGGATTAAACACTAAAGGATTAAACATAATTTACTCATGTTCTTTGATATTCTTCAATTACCAATTCTAGTCAAATTTATACTAGCCAACAATAATGATTCCATCTTTTTTATCACTTCAGTTCAAGCCAGATTAGATGACAATATTGATTACATACTTTTTACATCTTCCACAATGTTAATTGATATTCTTCTTCAATTATCAATTCTTGCCAGATTTACACTATGACAATAATGAGATTACATAGTTTTTATTATTCCATGTCAACAATTAAGGTGATAAAAATTTGAAAAAAAATTATTGATTAGGTTTAATCACAAGTTAATATGGTCAGTAGTGTAAACAACAAAACCGTATCCATTCACTGCTTCATTCTAAATTATCTTTCTGTAAAGCTTATCTAGAAACGATTTATTTAGTCAAGGATTTTATTATACATAACACCCTCTATCTGCAATCACAGAGATAAAAATTACACTGGAATCTGAAGTTTGATAGTCTATATTTCATTAAAATGATAAGAATATTTTGAATATTTGTAACTCCTTTAACACTGGTTGTTTGTAAACACGAAGTACTGACTGACTTTTATATTAGCTAATTGTGAAAATAGAAGCTTCCAGAATCATTTTATTCATATCAAATCAATGTTTAATTTTATGCTATATTTAACCAACATTCAATTCATAATCACAAATAGAATCGTATGCAATTAACACAAACTAATGTAATTTTTTTAATGCAATTAACTGATAAATTCCACATAGATTTGATGGTAAATGGTTCAGTGGTTTGGAAAGTTATGCAATTAACAGGAGCTGGATTATGCAATTAAGACAAGTCATCTGTAGTTTTCTGGTATGTGTTTTATTGACTCATGTTGTCTCTTAGATGTATTGGCATTGTCTTTCCTTTGACCCAGGAGACCTAATAAGTGAAGCTCTTTAGTAACTGCAAAGCCCACTCAATGAAGCTTATTCTGGCTAAGGCCATCAGCATCAGCTTAACTAACAATGAATTCCTCTGTAGAAGTAAACTGTAGCTTCAGTTTGAATATTCAGACCAAAGACTAAGGTACGTGCTACTCCTCTTTCCATCAAAAAATAGCAGGGGACAGCACAAAGGACATTAAGACTTTGAGGAGATACCATCAAATGAGATAATTATATGTACTAACTGGTGATTAATATTGCTGCCTAAGTTGCATTGCCAAAAATGACAGACATGTGACATTACTGGTTCCAAAGTGATCAACCTTTTAGCATTTAAACAGGCCATATCCAGCCCAAATATTCTACCTGTTTTAAGTTCAAATCAACCAGATCTGACCTCTCAGAATTACCTACAATGTTGTTTTAAATATAAACAATCATATTATTGAAATCTTGAAGCTTCAAGATAATGTTATTTTAATTTAAAACAATGTTAGTAAATAAGTATCACTTGACAGAGTAATCTGAATGCTGAAGGGTTAAAGCAAATGAATTTTAGTAGCCCTTGCAAATGATATTAACAAGATTTAGGAGTCAGTAAGGTAATTACTAAGAAAATAAAAAGTAGGATCTGAAGAAATTAGCAATGGTCTGCATTAAGAATCAGTAAATATATACAGCTAAGAAGTGGAATAATTTGATTTAATGTGGGGAAGGAAGACAAATCTAACAGGTAGAACAATATGTTGGAGAAATAGGTTATCTGATGATACAGAATGAATAGAATGGGAGTTGTGAGAAATAGAGATAATAATAAAAAAATAGTGAAGAATAAAGGAGTGGGGAAGTTTAGGAGATGAAATGTGTATTGATAGGGGTGATAATCAATAAAACTGCCCACTGCCAGAACAGCTGAGATAATTTCTCTGTTTTGATCAGTCAGAATGGGTTGATAATCAACAAGAATATTGGCAAATTTGAAAAGCATGAGGTGAGTGGAGGGAAGGGACAAAAATGAAAAAAGGGGAATACATCTAGATGATCAACAAGAGTCCAGGAAGAAGTGAGGGAGAAGAATGAGTTAAGGATGGAAGAAGAGAAAGAAAATAATTCAACAAAAGTTGACAAACACTACCATGTTAAAGGAAAAGAGGTTGATCGGGAGAATGAGATGAATTCATTAATGCCTACAAGTAAGGAAGTTTCTGAAGGAGAGATGAAGTAATTTTCTTAGTGATTACAGATATATTGAGAGGTTACTCCACAAGCTGAGAGGTGATCCAAGGAATGGCATGTTGGATTTAGACAAGGAGTGGCATGTCTAGCTAAAGTTTTACAGAATGATTGGATGCTATTGTGAACACTGAAGAAGTGCTTGCAGAAGTGATCAGCTAGATGATAGTCAGTTTACTGGTGAGGTAGTAAATAACGTTGGTAGAGGTATAGTCACTCTGGTTGATGATTTGCGATTGGGTTTAGAGGCCAGTTATGAATGTATTACTGGAGATAAAGGAAAAATTGTAGAATAAAAATCTGAAGCATTGCGAGATGTCAGGATTTGCTGAGGGGGAAGGAAGTTTCTGACCAACAGATTGCTCTGATTTTAGTCTGTTTTCAAAGAAAGAGAACAGAGAAATATAGAAGCAATTTGAGGATCAGAAGAAAGAAAGTAAAAGTTCACCAAGCCACTCTTTGGACCAGTGAAACTTTACCAAGCCAGTCCTTAGCTTCTCAGTCTGCAGAGTCACTTTACACAAGGGTTCATCCTACACCTACAAGCATAGAGAAAATAACCTTGTTTTTATTCTAGGTACTTTCTTACTTGCAGACATTAATGAATACCTATCATTCTTCTAGTTAACCTTCTCCTCTTTGACATATTTGCACTTTGGCAACTACTAAAATACACTTTATTCCTCCCTTCATCTGACTCTAATTTCCACTATTCAGAATTTTTCAAATTTGCAACATTCTTACTGATCATCATCTAGTTTCTAAATGTTATACTTAATCTAATTTAATGACCCCCACCTGGTCCCAAGGTGCCTTTAGCAAAGTCCACACTTTTGCAAGTATTTAGATTATACTTCCTGTCTGAGTGAAACTTATTCCTTCCCTCCCATCAGCTTTGACAGCCCTGAAAAAGGTTAATTGGTATTTTCCTTCTGCCACTGACTGGCTAAGCCATTAATAACAGGCGTGTTCTGTTCTCTTCATTTTTACCTCATTCCTATATTTTTAAATATGCCAGCATTCTTATTAATTATCTCCCCTCTCTGACCACTGTGTAACATTTCTTTACGACATTTCCCTCCTTAACAGTTAAGCATTTAACCTAGCCACATCTGGCCAAAATATTCTACCTGTTCTATGTTCAAACTGGCCAGATCCAGCCTCTCACACCTACCCAATAATGTAATTCTAAAAATTAACAATCACATCATTGAAATCTCATAGCTACAAGAAAATGCATGATTAATTCAAAACAATGTGAATAAATAAACATTGCATTTGACAGAGTAATCTAAATGCTGAAGGGTTAATTTTCTCTCTTTCAAGCTTTTCAGTCAATATCAACAGATAACAACTCCCTGATGAAGAATTCTACCTGAGATGTTAGTCTCTTCTTTAGTCTCACAACAAACCAGTTTATTTCACTTCTGAACTGTTTATACATCACTGAGTTATATAGTAAAGAAGTCTACTACACACTAGTAAATGAAAATTCTGTTTCTATTTTCATTGACCTATTCTCAGCAAACTTGATTTAAAGTACTTCTCAAATGAACTATCTATCAGAACCTCAGTACTTTGATTACATAACCTACTACATAAATTACACTGTGTAACATTTTTTTTTTGTCTTTGGTCAGTAAGTGTTATTTTCTATTTGCTTCTATCTAGAAATCAAAGGAAATGACTACTATTCCCTTCAAACTTTGCTTTTGTGATCTGCACATCAATGTTTTGAAACTGACCTATTTTCCCTTACATTTCAGATAGATTCAACATTGAGTTGCTGAAGCAGAAATATGGATTCAGCAAATATTCTGCTCAATACTACATATTTCCCTGTCAGTTGCTTGAACTTAACCATTTGAGCATGTCCCTTAGTTGCTGACAATATGTGCATCTCTGAACACGAGCAGGAGTAATAGGAGAGCATCATAGCCATATGTTGAGAGAGATTCTTTGGGATTTAAATAAATGTAACAAAAGCAAAGTTTGAAGCAAATATTCGCCATTTTTCATACTTTCTAAGGGTAAGCAAATAGACAATAACAGTCGCTACCCAAGGACAAAAGTCATGTTACACAGTGTTATTTGTCAGTACTCCAATATCTTAACTACTCTACTCCTGCAGTATCTTCCTAATTAATGTACTCCTGAACTGACCAACATGTTCTACTACTACTACCACCTTAACATTCTGAGTACTTTAATCTTTATCACAAAACAGAAAAGCAAAAAAGACAAAACAAAAATGTGATTATTATACCTAAGAAACATTCCAATGGCATAAGTGAAGAGAAAAGCATAATCCAAACTTCCCAGCAGTGTTTTATAATCGGGTTCATCTGTTGAAAGATCAAAGTATAATTCTTAATAACAAAAGATGAATATTGAGTCAAAGAACTTGACTCCAGAATTATTTATATTGTAACATTAATATTTTACTTTTGATTACCAATACTCACACAATTCTTTTTCACAGTATTAATATGCATAGGCACAAGCACGGCTGTGTGGTAAGAAGCATGTTTCTCAACAACATGGTTCTGAGTTCAGTCCCAATGTAGGGCACCTTGGGCAAAGGTCTTCTAGTATAATCTTGGGCTGACCAAATCATTTGGTACACAGAAACTGAAAGAAGCCTATCGTATATATATATATATATATATATATATATATATATATGCGTATGTGTGTGCGTGCGTGTCTTTGTCCTTCACTGTTTGACAACGGGTGTTTGTTTATGTCGTGGTAACTTAGCAATTCAGCAAAAGTGATTGATAGAATAAGTACCAAGCCCTAAAACCTTTCAAAATGGTTCCCCAGCATGACTGCAGTCTACTAACTGTAACAAGTAAAATATAAAAGATACCGCAAACTGAAATACAGAAACCTTTCTTGTATTGTTTGAATACCATTTGAAGAGGTCCCTCAGCCAAAGAATTGTGATTTATATCTTATCACTGGTATTAAGCAGGGCATTGAAACTCTCCTGACTAGAAATGGTTTATCTGTCTTAAGAAACTTCTATAAGAGATGGATGAATGTGGGCAAATTTGGCAAGGATAAATGGGTTGGATTTGATGTATTTCGGATAGGTGCTATATAAGACACAGAAAACTCATGACTGCTCAGTGGAAATGTTATTTGAGTACTACACCGTGGTAGTAAAATAGCAAAAATTTTGAGAAATTAAAGCAATATCTTTTTTATCTCTTATTTGCTTCAGTCATTGGATTGTTGCCATGCTGGGGCACCACCTTAAAGGGTTTAGTCCAACAAATCGAACCTATTACATATTTTTATTAAACCTTATATTTATTTTATCAATCTCTTTTGTTGAACTGCTAAGTTATGGAAATGTAAACACACCAACACTGGTTATCAAGCAGTGGTGGGGGGACAAACACATACACAAAGATACACACATGCACACACACACATATATGTATATACAGTATCTCACAGAAGTATGTACACCCCTAAAAAAATTCAGTAAAATTGCCATTACTCTGATAATATCAAAGGAAATCAAATGAAATTTATACCGAATAAAATATATCATACATGCAAACATTATACAAATTTGGAACACAAAAAAATAAACATTTTCAAAGATATGAATGAAATATTAATTTTCAAACAATACAAAAATATGTACACTCTAAAGGAAATTTTCTATATTCAATCTTTTATCCACTTTTTTTTTTACTAAATTCAGATATTGCTGATAATTTCAATTCTAATGAATTATCTCTCCTGGCATTTTTGCACTAGTCATTGCTATTGCAGGTGAAAATCTTCTTCATTGTGATTAAAATGGCACCAAAAGGAAAAGAATTGTCTGAAGATTTGAAGAAAATTATTTTTAATTTGCACAAGAATGGTTTAGGATACAAGTTAATTGGCTAACGAATACATATTAGCGTAAACACAGTTACCAAAGTAATTCAGAAGTACAAAGCTACTGGATGGCTAAGCAATAAACATCGTCCAGGTCGTCCTTCTATTTTAACTGCACGTAATATTTGCCGCATTCAATGTTATGTGATGGACAACAGATGTACTGCTTCATCTTTGATCCAAGAAGTGTCTTCTGTTAGTGGAAAGAGTTTATCTGTGCAAACAGTTCACTGAAGTTTGAACCAGTGTGGTCTTCATGGACGTATTCCCCGTAGGAAACCTCTCTTCACTACCAGGCATAAATCCAGTCGTCTTTCTTTTGCTGAAACCTATGTGAGTAAGGGGAAGGAGCTTTGGAATAAAATTCTTTTTCTGATGAGACTAAAATCAACTTGTTTGGGTTAGATGGTATTAAATGAGTATGGTGACAACCAGGTGAAGATAATAATGACAAATGCACTGTGCCTACCGTGAAACATGGTGGCGGAAGTGTTATGCTTTGGAGATGCATGAGTGCAGTTGGTGTGGGAGGACTCACATTTATTCTTTTCTACTCTAGGCACAAGGCCCAAAATTTTGGGGGAGGGGGCTAGTCGATTAGATTGACTCCAGTACACAACTGGTACTTAATTTATTGACCCTGAAAGGATGAAAGGCAAAGTCGACCTTGGCGGAATTTGAACTCAGAACTTAAAGACCGATGAAACACTGCTAAGCATTTCGCCCAGCGTGCTAATGTTTCTGTCAGCTTGCCACCTTAGGACTCACATTTATTGAGAGAACAATGGATTCAAGGCTTTATTGTGACACATTGCAGAAAACAATGCTGAAAAGTATCAAAGAACTAAGAAGACATTTCATGTTCCAACATGATAATGAACCGAAACACACTTCAAAGATGATGACTAAGTTTTTATCAGATAAAAAAGTAAAGGTATTGCCTTGGCCTACCATGTCACCTGATTTAAACCCAATAGAACATCTGTGGGATGTTTTGAAAAGGAAGGTTAATAGGAAGAAACCCTGCAATGTAACACAGTTGAAAGACATCATTCAGGATGAATGGAGGTCAATTTCATTGGTTATATGTGGAAATTTAGTTGACCTATGTCCAGTAGACTTAATGCAGTCTTTGAAAGCAAGGGCGATCACACCAAATATTGAATATAGCAAATGATCCTTTATGGTGTACATATATTTGTATTGTTTGAAAATTACTATTTTGTTCATATCTTTGAAAATGCTTATTGTTTTGTGTTTCAAAATTGTATAATGTTTGCATGTATAATATATTTTATTCAGTATAAATTTCGTTTGATTTCCTTCATTATTATTTACAGAGTAATGATAATTTTACTGAAATTTTTTAGGGGTGTACAAACTTTTTTAGGGGTGTACAAACTTTTTTAGGAGTGTACTGTATATATACATACACAACAAGCTGTTTTCAATTTCTGACTACCAAATCTACTCACAAGGCTTTGGTCAGCCCGTGGCTATAATAAATACTTGCCCAAGATGCTGTTCAGTGGGACTGAACCTGGAATCATGTAGTCAGGAGGCAAATTTAGTACACAGCCATAGATTCAATATACTGTTACTTTTGAAAAACATTATTTTATACTTGAAATTTTTGAAGCATAGAACTAGCCAAGCCAGTTGTTAGCTGTCAGGACATTGCATCCTTCAAAGATTCCATGCTTTCTGAAATACACCAACACCATTCCTGACATGTCTGTGCAACTCTTTCCTCTTTATGACTCTTTTACTGTTCACTTTTCTGTCTTTTTGTGTACTGTGCACGTAATTTTGGCTTTCATTGCTGTCTTTCTTTACTTATTGCTACTTTCTGTTCTCTCTTTTAACCTTTTCCAACAAGTTGTAGCATATCTGTGCATTGTATACAATAAGTTCATCATCATCATTATTATTATTATTATTATAACTATTCAAATTCTGCCGATGTCGACTCTGCTTCTCATTCTTTTGGAGTTTATAAAATAAGTATCAGTTGAGCACTGGTGTCAATGTAATCAACTAGATCCATCCTTGCAAAATTTTAGGCTTGGTGACTATAGTAGAAAGGATTATTATTATTAGTAGCAGTAGTATAAGGTGGTGAGCTGGCAGAATTGTTAGCATGCCAGGTAAAATGCTTAGTGGTATTTCACCTGTTGCTACATTCTGAGTTTAAATTCTGCAGAGGTCAACTTTGCCTTTCATTCTTTCGCGATCGATAAATTAAATATCAGTGAAACACTGGGGTTGATGTAATCAACTAGTCCCCGCCTCCCCACAAATTTCAGGCCTTGTGCCTTTAGTAGAAAGGTTTATTATTATTATTATTATTATTATTAACAGAATTGATATCAGTGCTGGTGCCATGTAAAAAACACTGGTGCTGGTGCCATATTAAAAGCGCTTGTGCTGGTGCTACATAAAAAGCATCCAGTTCACTCTGTAAAATGGTTGGCATTAAGACAGGCATCCATCCATAGAAACTATGCCAGAACAGAAAATGGAGCCTGGTGTGGCCCCTGGCCTTACCAGCTCCTGTCAAATTATCCAATCCATGCCAGCATAGAAAATGATGATTATCATTATTACGAAATTTTAAAATGCTCTTGTCAACCAATTACGTATAATAAAACATTGTTATAATTTTACGTAGGAATATATATAGGATAGCTTCATTATTATTAGTATTATTAGAGCTGGCGGAATTGTTGGAGCCTTGTGGAGTTTATTCTGAACTCTTTACATTATGAATTCAAATTCTGCCAGGGGTCAACAAAATAAAGTACCACTTAAAGTACTGAGGGTTGATGGTACTGATTAACCCTACCACTCTCCTAAAAGGAGTTAGCCTTGTGCCTAAAACAGAAGCTACTGAAGGTGACAAGCTGGCAGAATCATTAGAGCATTTGCAAAAAAAATGTTTTATGGAATTTGTTCCAGCTTTTTACATTTGGAGTTCAAATCCTGCCTAGGTCAAATTTGCCTTTCATCTTTTCAGGGTTGATTAAAATACTGGACGACAATGGCATCAACTAATCCTCTAACACCATCTCTTTAAAATTTCTGGTTTGTGTCTAAATCAGAAGCTTTTATTTTTTTGTTTGAAAATTGGGTAGTTGGATACTTCTGGTGTCATGCAGACTGAATCAAAGTTTTGCCTCACAAAAACAATATTTCAACTTAAGGCGGCGAGCTGGCAGAAACGTTAACACGCCGGGCGAAATGCTTAGCGGTATTTCGTCTGCTGTTACAGTCTGAGTTCAAATTCCGCCGAGGTCGACTTTGCCTTTCATCCTTTCGGGGTCGATAAATTAAGTACCAGTAACGCACTGGGTCGATGTAATCGACTTAACCTCTTTGTCTGTCCTTGTTTGTCCCCTCTATGTTTAGTTCCTTGTGGGCAATAAAGAAATGAAAAACAATATTTCAACTCCTTTCTATGTTGCCAAGGATTCTCCATCTTAACCATGCACCTATGATGACCCTTAGTCTTTTTTTTTAAAAGGTGGATCTAATTTTATTACCACAGTCTATATTCAATTTGATATCCAACAACTTGGTCAGATTCTTTATTGGTGTTATTTAACCTTAAGTTAGACTTGTGAACGAAGTTGTTTAGGCCAGGGGTTTTCAAACTGTGGGCAATTTGATTTTATATATGTTTTTTAATCGAAATCTTTTAATTGACAATAAACCTATTTGTTAAATACTGTTAAATAAATAAATGTAAAAATATATGTTATTTTAAGCAAATATTTATGTATAAATTTCATAAGCGTTTATAAGGGGGTCCCTAAGGTAAAGCCTGAAATATAAAGGGGTCTGCAAGTCAAAAAGTTTGAAAACCCCTGGTTTAGGCAATGACTACAATGACGTTGTTTAGCTCCAGGTCCACTCTGATCCAAGAGAACCATGATTAAAGGTGCTCCAGCATGATCATATTATTTAGCCTAAGGTCAGCTCTGGCTGAGCAAACCTATGATCAAACCTGTTCCAGCTATGACCATGTTGTTTAGTCCAAGGTCAGTCTTGACTGATCAGGTCTATGAATCAAAGCTGTTCCAGCCAAGAACGTTCTATATGTATTTTTTTCCTTCCAAACGTTATATCTATAGGAACATATTATCAAAGGTGTTCTTCCTTTTCTTAAGATGGCACATGTAATAATATGAAGGAGATTTGGCTGTTATTTCCACCAAGTCAGGTGGCCTTGTAAAAAGGTTCTGCTAAAGATATGTGAATGTATACACACACACACACACACATAGAGAGAGAGAGAGAGAGAGAGAGAGAGAGAGAGAGAGAGAGAGAGAGAGAAGAGAAAGAGAGAGAGAAGAGAAAGAGAGAGGGAGAGAGAGAAGAGAGAAAGAGATAAAGATATATAAAAAGAAATAACTATTATTTAAAAAGCTGGCAAGTTTTAAAAATGAATTGGGTACATATTTTCAATAGAAAATTGATTCTTAATAAACACAACATTTTATTATGCTTAAAAGAGAAACAATTGATTATTTTGATTGTTCAAAAGCATATCACTAGATATAATTCTGCTCAAAATGTTTGAAGTTTAATTTTAAAAATAACATCACAATTTTTATACCACTACCATTACCACCATTGCCACAACCCAGAAGATTTTAGTTAGCCCAAGATAAGATACCACACAGTGAGATTGAACTTGGAACCACATGATAGTGAAACAATCTTAACTGCACAGCTATGCCTTATCAGTCTCTTTTGATGAACTGCACTAAGTTACAGGGATGTTGTCAAATGGTGGTTGGGGACAAACACAGACACACACACACACACAACTGGCTTCTTCCAGTTTCTGTGTACCAAATCCACTCTCAAGGCTTTGATCGGCCCAAGGCTATAGTAGAAGTCACTTGCTCAAGGACCCATGCAGTGGGACTGAACCGAGAACCATGTGGTTAGGAAGCAAGTTTCTTACCACACAGCCATGCCTATTATTTTAATTCTCTGTCTGAAGAATTACTAATAGATGTCCTACATGTTTTTCAACTTGTATACCTCTGTAACTCCTGTAAGGTAATGAAACATGTAATGGGGAATAAAAAATACCAAAATACCAGTCTTTTGTGTGTGTGTGTGTGTGTGTGTGTGTTCATGTGCATGCTCACACACACACACACATAAAAACTAGATTCTTCTAGTATAAGACAATATTTCTTGTAATTTATTAAGCCTACTTTTAGGACAAAATTATTTTTAGACTGACGTGTGATTTATTTTTACACACTAATATAGATAAGTTAAATATTGGTATCAGAAAATTTTCCTTGGGAAAAAGTACTCCCTTCTAAGTACAAAGTTGTAGTTTATTATCAAGGAAAGTGTTGAACATTAACACAAAAAAATCTATAAACTGAATGGCTTTCTTTTAAGTTAGTCTTCTCAATTCCTTTAATTCTTTCAGCAGAGATTCAGAAAATTATTACTAAAACTTAACTTATCAGTTGACTGCTTCGCATTAGCAACACAAATTTTATAAACACATTTGTATTGATCTCTCTATCATCATAATTCAAGTGACTATATCTATTAACTCAGTTTAATTAATCATGCTGATTCACCTTAACTGAACACAAAAAAGGGCCATGGAAGTGAAGTGAAACAAACTAACAATCACACTAATAGTGATACTCCAGCATGGCCTCAGTCTCTGGCTGAAACAAGTAAAGGTAAAAAGCTGTATTTAATCTTTTATCTTTTACTACTTGTTTCAGTCGTTGAACTTTGGCCTTGCTGGGGCATAGCCTTGGATCAACCTCTGTACTTGTTTTAAAGTCTGGTACTTATTCTATCAGCTAATTTATGAGGACATAAATAAACCAACACCACTGGTTTTCAAGCAGTGTGAAGAAAAAACAAACACAGGTGCAGATACACATACACACAATGAATATGCTTTCTACCTATCAAATTCACTCATAAAGCAATGGTTGACTTGGGGCTGTAATAGAAGATAATTGGTGAAGGTGCCATGAGGCAGGACTGAACCTGAAACCACATGGCTGCAAAGCAGGTTTTTTAACCACACAGTCATATAACAAAGAACCTTTTGTATTAGTGAGAGGAAGGGGGGTAGTTATCCTCAAACCAAAAACTTGAACTGAATGCTTATAGCAAAGAGGGCTCCACAAAAGGTACCCATGGTGCCAAGTGGTGGTGCTAGACCATGTGATATGTTAAATCTACCAGCCAAAATTGCTCTCTTAGAAGTTATATAACTCTTCTTAATTAGTTAATGTTCTCTTTACTTCAAACCCTACCATCAATTCCCTTCACCTAATCACATTTTTGTTTTCATATGAAGATCTTTTAATATTTTTTGTTCTTGAAGTCAACGATTCAATTAGATTTGATGTGTGGTCAGTTCATGCATGCCTACACATGCACACAGAGGAAGAAGCACTCTCTCAAGAAGCTGGAATAATGGAACAGTGAACTTTCTTCAGTCATCACTATCTTCATTAGTCATAGCTATCTTAGTCGGTCACTACTACCCTTTGCAATCATCACTATCTTTTTCAGTTATCACAATCTATTATCAGTCATTAGTACTTTCTTTAATCTCCACTACTTTCCCCAGTCTCTGCTACCTTCAATAGTCATCAGTCTTAACATCAGTCAACACTACCTTCCTTAGTCATCACTTATTGCTACCTTCCTCTATTATCACTATCTTTATAAATCATTAGTCTCCATCAGTCATCATTATCATCCTTTATCATTGCCTACTTCCTCAGTTATCACTACTTTGATCAATCAGTACTACCATCATCACTCATCCTTATATCTTCCTCACTCATTACTATCTTCCTCAATCATCACTGTCTCCATCAGTCATACCTACCATCACCAACTGTTATTACTATCTTCCTTAGTCATCACTGTCTCCATTAATCATCACTATCATCATCAGTCATCACCATCTTACTTAATTAATTACTATCTCCACGAACCATTCCTATCTACATCAATCATTGTTATGATCTTCAATCATTACTAACATCATCAGTCATACATACCTTCACCAGTAATCAATCAAGCAGTAATCCAACCAGTTCTTTTGTTATTAAATCAATTTCTGTTGTTAACAAATTGTTCTGTCCAGATTTTAAATGCTGCAGTGATGCCCCATTAATCTCTCTCTCTCTCTCAGAGTTGTTAGCCATTAAACATACAATCAGCAGTTAATTAGCCAGTAACGGCTACCTAACTGATCACTATCTAGTTTTTGTTGTCTCATAAATTCCTCATCTCTCTGATGACCTCTAAACTAGGGACCTCAGAAATGTAGCCCTTAGGCTGTACCTGGCCCATGGAATTAAATGTCACTAGTGACTGCTCAGAGATAAACCCTTCGTTGGTAACATTGTACTGTCACTACCAGTGACTGAGATCAGAATGTGTTTGTTGTACATTTCTCATACATGCATACAAAGTGTACAAGGCTGTTCTATGAACAGAAAGTTTGACGATTGTCAATATTACTATAGTCAATATTTTCCTGGGAACATGACAGTACATGTTGCATTCAGTAAGCATCTGTAATAGAGGCTACAAAATTTGCATCAGTTTAAGTATATAAAAAAAGATACCGTTTTTGTCAATTCTTCATCTTAATAATGATTTCTCTTTTCTTTTCCTTGTTTGAGTCATCAGACTGCAGCGATGGAAATTTTACAAGGTAATAGTATCAGACCCCATGAGTGTCAATGTAAATTTTTTTCATTTGGATTAAAACAATATAAGTGGCACTGGTTAGGTATTACGTCTCAAAAGTGAAAGCATTCTAGTTGAACAAATTGACCCCAGGACTTTTTTTTAAAGCCTGTTACTTATTCTAGTGGTCTCTTTAGCTGAACCACAAAGTTATGTAGGATGTAAACACACCAACACCAGCTGTCAAGCAGTGGTAGGGACAATCACAGATGCAAAGACACACATACATATATACACATACATATACACACATACTTAAATTATATGACAGGCTTCAGGTTTTTTACAGTTTCTGTCACTCACAAGGCTTTGATTGGCCTGAGGTTATAAAGGAAGACATTTGCCTAAGAAGCCACACAGTGGGATTGAACCTGGAGTCATGGGGCTAGGAAGCAAACTTCTTACCACACAGCCAGTCTGTGTCTATAATCAGTAAAAAAAAAAAAAACCCACAGAATTATATATATGTATATGAATATTATATTATTAATCTTCTATCTTTTACCTGTTTCAGTCATTGGACTGTGGTCATGTTTGAGCACCACCTTAAAGGGTTTAGTCAATCAAATCAACTCCAATACTTGTTTTTAAGTCTGTTACTTTATTGGTCTCTTTTGTCAAACCACTAGGTTATGGGGACATAAACAAATCAATGCTGGTTGACAAGTGGTGGGAGGACAACTACAAACACACACATGCACATGGTGAACTTCCACACAGTTTTTGTCTATTAAATTTACTCACAAGGCATTTGTTGGGCTGAGTTTATAGAATTAAAAAAATGGTCAAGGTGCCACACAGTGGGACTGAACCCAAAACCATGTGGTTGCAAAGCAAGTTTCTTAACCATACAGCCATGCCTGAATTGTCTCTTAAAAAAAAATTATAAAAAGTTATCTATATATATAAAATTCTTTGTCTGTCTGTCTGTCCTCTATGCATTCTCAAACAGCTCAACCAAATCAAATCAAAATTTTCAAGGTAATAGTATCAGACCCTGTGAGCATCAACATGTAATTTTTTTTTTTTGATTTGGATTAAAATAATATAACATTGGCACTGGTTAGATATTACATGTCAAAAGTGAAAGAATAAGATCTATATTGTAATCTGTATATATATAAAATTCTTTGTCTGTCTGTCTGTTCCCCATGTATTCTCAAACGGCTTGACCAAATCAAATAAGATTTTACAAGGTAATAGTATCAGACCCCATGAGTATCAACATGTAATTATTTTCTTCATTTGGATTAAAACAATATAATAGTGGCACTGGTTAGGTATTATGTCTCAAAAGTGAATGAATAAGATCTATATCGTCATGTGATATAATACTGTTTCACTTTCATTCTAATGTGATAAACCTATATTGTTTCACTTTTAATTCTAATGTGATAACACTAAGATCATCTCATTTCTATTATATTTATTTATGAGACTTTCCCAAGATCTGCAGCACATCAAATGGAGTCTCAATACAGAAGGGAGATGAAACTTTCTCAAGATCAGCAAAGGCATGCTGCAGCATGTCAAATGGAGTCTTCAGAGAGAAGGGAGATGAGACTTTCCCAAGATCAGCAAAGACATGCTGCAGTACTTAATGCAGAATCCTTAAAACAACGTTTTAATGATTGGACAAAGGTCCAATAGAATAGCTCTCAAAAACAGAGCACGTACAAATTTCTTCCTCACAGCTCCTGGAGCTGCTTTCAGATATGATCCATCCCATTCTTATAAAAATGATATTTTTGCCCAATCCACCATCCAAGGTTGGTACATTTTTAGTCACTCCAAAAGGATGAAAGGCAAAGTTGACCTTGAAAAGATTTGAACTCAGAGGAGTTTTAAATTACTGTGAGGCATTCTATTTGACGCTTTAATGACTTGACCAATTAACCACCTCGAGCCAGTTTGTTGCATTAAGCCAATTCATTGCCTTAAACCAATTAGCTGATCAGTTGTTTTATACCAACAGATTGCCTTAAGCCAATTAAAGCAATTTGCTGCCTTAAGCTGATTCAATGCCTTAAATCAATCAACTAGTGCTAAGTTAACATTTACACTAGCCATGTCTAGTCCAAATATTCTACCTGTCTTATGCTAAACTGGCCAGATATGGCCTATCACACCTACCCTACAATGCCATTCTAGAAATGAATAATCCTATGATTGAAATCTTGAAGAGTTAAGCTGATTCATTGCCTTAACCCTTAAACTGATTTTCTGCCTTAAACCAAATCATTGCCTTACACTGATTCCTGCCTTAGTTACATACAAAAACTGAGATATAAGACAATTTTAGAATCTGTTCAAAGAAGAAAGGACAACAATCCATGTAGACAAATGAGGTCGAGGGATTAAAATAAAATTTTCTGATTTTTTTTTCTCTTTTGATAACAGTCACATTAATTGAAAAACTTACCAAATGGAGCCCAGCCTGATGAATTTGATGAATTATGATGGAGAACATTCTGCAAATTAAATTATATATTTTCAGTTGTAATATTTGAATTATAAAATATGAACTAATACAATAACTGATAGTGCTTTTTATATTTTGATTTGTGTTCCTTCATCAAACATCTTCAAATGATCCCAAACAAAAAAATAAAGTAAATAAAAAATTGCAGTCACTACAGGTACAAGTGTGGCTGTGTGGTTGAGGAGTTAGCTTCCCAATCATATGGTTCTGGGTTCAGTCCCAATGCATGGCACCTTGAACAAGTGTCTTCTACTATACCTCAGACCAACCAAAGTCTTGTGAGTGGATTATGTAGATGGAAACTGAAAGAAGCCCATCACATACATACATACATGTATGTATGTATGATTGTGTCTTCTCATCTCGACATTTCTTAATAGTTGTAAATAAATGCCACTGTCATACAAGCTGTGTTATACATGTCCAATATTTTGCAAAATCTTTTCTGTCTATGGAAAAACATTACCTTACTTGGACACTGATGGGGGTTGGTGACAAGAAAGACATCTCACTATACAAAATGTGCCTCAATAATCTCAGGTCCATGCAAGTATGGACAAGTGGACTTTACAACAACATTGATGGTGATGTTAACTCTTAAACACTCAAGAACAGTAGTTACCTAGCCAGTAGTGACTACTTAATTGACCAATAACTACATTTATTGGGTTACCATATGGAATTTCTACCAATTCCTTTTCTTCAAATGGAACATAGTCCCTTCCATAATGGCAGTAGAATCTATGCTAGGTTTACTTTGAGGTGATTTTGCTTCCAGGCTTGGAATTTCCTCTCAAATCCTCAATAATTTTAGTTGTGAGAACTAGGTCATCAGCATACAGGAATTCCTAGGGGCAGGTGGTCTAAATACTTTTGATGCCAATCTGTACAAGACTGCCTCTAGTTCTATCATACACACTTCATGTTTTTAAGTGATCTAAGTTAAATTCTTTCATCAAAATTTCATGTTAAGTTCCATAATGGCAAAGTTATTTTGATAAATTTTTCATTATTTTCAAAATTAAAAGAAGCTAAGACAGTGTATTTCAACAGAAATATGGTTACAAAAGGGTGAAAGTCTCATGTTATCGACTGGAAACATAGAGAGGAGGTAAGAACTGAGTCTTGATAGACAACAACCTGCAAGCTAGATTTCACAATTATCTTGTTAATTCACACCTGTACATGACTTGCTCAGCTGGAACATGCCATTCAACTAACCCTAGTTTCTTTAGCAATCACCCGACTACTGAGTACAGGACTTTTGTCAAAAGCCTTTTCTCGGCCAACAAATGAAAAGCAAAGTGGTATACTCCAAGGTAAGTTCTTCTGAAGTTGTCTGATTAGGTAGGAAGACATTAGTGGTACCTCACCCTTACACACACACACACACACACACAGAGACTGCATCACATTTCTTTACTCGTGCTATAAACTCTTTCTGTTACATTTATAATATCGTCTGTCAATTTGATGCCTCAGTAATTTCCTTTCTAATGCATCTCCTTTGTTCTTACCACAGTTCACAATCATACAACTTTATCAGTCAGTGTACTATGTGATTTATGTCAATGACTTATATTACCACCACATAAGTGAGGTATGAATGTATCGGGGAATGTAGGTTATTGAGTATGTAAGGATCATAAAACAGTGACATTTGAAATTTTGTATTGTGTATGTAAGGATCATATAAAAATGACATTTGACTGTGAGGCATGACTGTATTGGAGAATGTAGTTTATTGAATATGGAAGAGGCATTAAAACAGCAAGATATGATCCTATTGGATAATATAGGTTACTGCGTATGGAAAGATCATTAAGACAGCAAGGTATGTATTGTGTATGGAAGAATCATAAAACAGTGACATGAAATTTTATCATGTAACTTCTCTCATTCCGCCACCTGTGTAACAAGGCAGGTACTAGATCTACCAAACCTATCAAGTGCTGGTGCCACAATAAAAGGCATCTTGTACACTGTGTGAAGTGGTTGGTATTAGGAAATAGCACTCAACCATAGAACCATGCCAAAAATATAATGTGTGAGCAGTGTGACCCAGAACCATTTAGAAGGTCAACAACTGTACAAAGGAACTGATTAAAACTGTGAGGATTTGTCCGACCCATGTTAACTTGGAAAAGCAAACATGAGATGATGATGACAATAATGATAATGATGTCCAACCCATGCTAGCATGGAAAGCGGACGTTAAACGATGATGATGATGATGATGTGACAGGATAAAAGGGTAATGACTCCCTTCAGTCATGAATGACCATGGGATTGCACCTAGAAAATTCCTCTCCAAGGCACAAGTCTGGGCAAAGTTGTTTACGGAAGACCAGCAGTCGCCCATGCATACCAACATCCCCTCTCCATGTCACTGATGTTATCCAAAGGAAAGGCAAAGGCTGATACAACTTGGCACCAGTGACATCACAACTCATTTCTACAGCTGAGTCAACTGGAGCAGCGTGAAATAAAGTGTCTTGCTCAAGAACACAAAACACAGACCAGTTCAGGAATTGAACTCACTATCGCATGATCATAAGCCTGATGCTCTAACCACTGAGCCATGTGCTCATACATTAACATGATAAAGATATGATAAAACTATATTAAAGAAATGATTGTTATTGTGAGTATGGTGATTATTAAGGCAGTAAGTTAAAAAAAAACAAACTGTGTTGAAGATGTAAATAATTCTGTGTTTGTGTGTGTGTTGAGCATTAAGACAGTGTGCTATGTTGTGTGTATATAATGATGATTGAAACAGTGATGTATATTTGTATGTACTGGAAGATGAAGGTTATTCTGTTTTCTGATCAGTGAGGCAGTAAGATAAGGCTATACTTAAGAATGTAGGTAATTATCTAAGGTGATGACATCTGAGACAGTGTCATATAAGCAGTTAGAGAATAAAGGTTACTGTGTGACAGGTTATCAGTTACACACTGTGAGGTATGACTTCACTAATGAATGTATGATGATGATTAATGTACTATAGTATCATTATCCTGGAGAAAATATGCTGCGAGTGGAGAATGTCATATGTATAAAAGGAATGTCAAGCATTTGAAATTGTTGGAAGCAGTGGCAGTGAAAGTGGTTAGCCTAGTGGTGAGGGTGTTGCACACTTAATTGCAAGATCATGGTTTCAATTTCTGAACTGGATGGTGCATTGTGTTCTTGAGCAAAGCACTTCACTTCACACTGCTCCAATCCAATCAGCTGTAAAAGAATAACCCTGTAATGCACTGGTGTCTTGTTCAGGGGGAATGTTATGAGCTTGGTCGTTTATCATCATTTATTTAATGTCTGTTAGCCATGCTGGCATGGGTGGGATGGTTTGAGAGGAGCTGGCAAACCAGAGGACTGTGCTGAACTCTACTATCAACTTTGGTATGGCCTCTATGGCTTGATGCTCTTCCTAATGCCAACCACATTGATTATGATGAGGAGGATGAGGATGAAGGTGTAACAGGAACAGAGCTAGAAAGACAGTGAGTTAAGTGGTGAAGACTGAATTCAAGAAGTTGAACTTCATGAAGGAGCTGTTAAAAAACTATGATGAGTGGTGATTCACAGGGCTGGAGAAGATCCATGCACCAGGGGGAGCATAGTTAAATGGTTGTTGAAATAGTGGTAGTGGTAGAGGGTGGGATGTATATTATGTATATGGGGGATCTTATGCCCATTATATTCCTGATTGTCTCCATCAATTGGAGAATGTAGGCTATTGTATATGTTATTCTTTGGGGGTTTAGTTGATACCTGTGTATGTGGGTATTTTGAAAATACCTCAAGGAGTGATGACTGTGTCTTGTATAGTTACAGGCTGCCCTTTGGCAAGATATAACACTCGTTCAGCCACCCTGTTAGGGATATGGCAAAGTTATGGTGAACTCAACTGAGCCAACAGTGCTTCTTACAGTCATGCTGAGCAGAGGAATCCTAGAAAATCAATGGTCAGGATCACCAAGATCTATCAAGATAGTATCTGAAATGCCTCCATGGTTGTGTAATCAGATAATGAAAGATTCACTATGACTCAAGCTCCCAATTAAAATTCAAAATAGAATTAGACAGTGACAAAGAATCATGGGAATCTGTGAGAGCAGAGAAAAAAAAAATGTTGATACTATCAACCATCATACTTGACTGACCTACAGAAGATGAAAGGCAAAACTGACCATGATAGAATTCAAATTCAGAACATAAAAAGCAGGAAGGAATACTGTGAAAAATTTGGTTCAACTGCAGTAATGGTTCTGCTGGCTCACCATCTAAATAAATGATGGCATCAAATTTGGCATAAGGACAGTAATTTTAGGAGAAGGGGATATGCTGATTACATCAGTCTCAGTGTTCAATTGGTACATATTTTATTGACCCCAGACAGATGAAAAGCAAAGCTGACCTTGGTAGGATTTGAACTGAAAATATAAAGAGATGGAAAAAATGCTGCTAAGCATTTTGCCAGCATGTTAACAATTTTACCAGCTTGCTACCATAATAAATAACAATGATAATTCCTTCATTTAATAATAATTGTTTCTAATTTAAGAATAAGGCCAACAAATTTGAGGGGAGGTGTTTAGTCAACACCACTGGTCCCAGTACTTGACTGGCGCTTTATTTTATCAAACCATAAAAGGATGAAAGGCCCAGTTAACCTCAACTGGATTTGAACTTGTAAAGAACAGGAATTAATACAGAAAAGCATTTTTTCTTATGTTCAGATGATTCTGCCAATCTGGAGTTTAAAGGTTGAGCATTGTAATGATTTAGAATTCAAAACAAAAGTTTGCACCAAACTGAGGAAGTGTTAACTTACCTTAACTACACTAATGGGTTTCCTTGAAAGATGATACGATGAATAGCATAAAAAAGTAGATACCATAATGAAGATTTTATATCTGCAAAGAACAACATCATCATTAGATTCTTGTTTACAATGTGAGTGTGTGTTTGTGTATATATATTTATATATGAAAATCTTGGTTATAAGATGACAATGTTATTTAGAAACACACCTGACAAAATTTCATCTTTTAATCATCAGTTGGTTGTTAATTCTTTTCTAACAAATGAGATATTAGGATTTCCTTACCGTCTGGTTTATGTGTTACAGTTTTGCTCCCGTAGCCTCCACCCTCTATCTTTTCTTCATTCCATTCGCTCTAATAAAAGACTGGAGATGGCAAAGGAACTTCTATGTAATTTCTTTGCCAACTCAATGTATCAGCCAAAATTCACACAACAAACTACCATGTGGTCCCTTAAAATAGGGAGCACATGTTTTAAATATTAAATCTCAGAACAAGATACTTCAATTCAGATAGTCCCAGCAAGAAATACAGACAGCTCCAGCTACTTTGTTCAATCAGCTAACCCCATATGCATAACTCACAAAAGTTATTCAACATCAAACAACTTACTTGTTTTTTCAAATGCAATACTTTACTCCCAAAAGTAGTATTGAGATTGCTAACCTCTTATTCACAGTTTCATTTCAAACAGAACTATAGTGATGAAATATTCAAAATTGAATGCTAAAAAATATCTCAGGTCAAATATTTTAAATGTACAAATATAATATGGGCTGAATGTTTTCATTTGATCTTAGTTTGTAGTAATACTTTCCTTAAACTTAGGATTAACATATCTCTATTTTAAAGGGAGTAGAACTTTGTTGAAAGACAGTTGGTTACATTGAGCTGGTTGTGCAACTTGCATGCTGATTTAACCAAATTTAAGGTTTCACAATTAGGAAGATTATCCAGTCATACAATATCAGCTTTAACCCTTTTGATACCATCTCATCTGAAATAGCCCATAGTTCAGGCATACAATTTCACTGTTTTAAAATGATCTAAATTAAAACCGTCCATCAAAGTTTCATGCTAATTTATGTTCCAAGCACCATCTTAGATAATAACAAAGTTATTTTAGTAAATTCTTCATCATCTTTAAAATTGATTGAAACAAAAGAATCATGCTTTAATAAAAAATGGTGAAAAAAAGGGTTAAAATGATCTGTGTTACATCGTTGTTGTTGTCATCATCATCATTTAATATTTGTTCCACCAAAAATTTATGTTCCAAACACCAGCTTAATAACGGGCAAAGTTATTTTACTAAATCCTTCATTATTTTCAAAGAAAGAAAAGCCTTCTTGTTTTACAGAAATATGCTAACAAAAGAGATAAGCATACAAATAGCTGCTTAAATTTGAATATTTGTTTAACCAGAGCTACAGAAAAACTGTGATAGTTTTTCAAAATAGATAAACTTAATTTCAAATATGAGAATTGTCAGAACAAATGAAGAATAATATATTTCTTAGGATTTATATTTGTTGTTGGCATTCCGTCGCTTACGACGTCGAGGGTTCCAGTTGATCAGATCAACGGAACAGCCTGCTCGTGAAATTAACGTGCTAGTGGCTGAGCACTCCACAGACACGTGTACCCTTAACGTAGTTCTCGGGGATATTCAGTGTGACACAGTGTGACAAGGCTGACCCTTTGAATTACAGGCACAACAGAAACAGGAAGAAAGAGTGAGAGAAAGTTGTGGTGAAGAGTACAGCAGGGTTCGCCACCATCCCCTGCCAGAGCCTCGTAGAGCTTTAGGTGTTTTCGCTCAATAAACACAAACAACGCTTGGTCTGGG
>NC_068985.1:54456056-54457392 GCF_001194135.2 Octopus bimaculoides | reverse complement strand
ATAAATACATGTAAAGCAAAATATTTTCGTGGATCCTTAGTGAACTACTGTGGATCCTCAATTTACTATTTTGCTTGCATGAACCTCCAAAAGTCTTACATGGACCACCAGGAGTCATACAGACTCAGGTTGAGAACCATTTAACTAAATAAAAAAGAAAAGTTTGTTGTTTTATAAAATATATTCAAATTTTAGGCCATTAAAAAAAAACAATTGAAATATGTGATACAGTTCTATATTTGAGAGATGAGGAATTATGTACATTATTTACATTTGACAGATATTTGCCCTCATCTTGTTTGTTATTAACACAACTTTTGGCTGATATACTCTCCAGCCTTCATCAGGTGTCTTGGGGAAAATTTCGAACCTGGATTCTCATTCCTAAGGTATTTTTCAATGTTATTATTATTATTATTCAGGCCACTGCCTGGAATCGAACTTGGAATCTTAACCACTACACCATATGTCTAGGCATATGACATAGTGGTTAAGAGCATGGGCTACTAACATCAAGATTCTGAGTTCGATTCCAGGCAGTGACCTGAATAATAATAACATCGAAAAATACCTTAGGAATGAGAACCCAGGTTAAAAATTTCCCTCAAGACACCTGATGAAGGCTGGAGAGTATATCAGCTGAAACGTGTTAACAACAAACAAGATGAGGACAAATATCAAATGTAAATCATGTAAATAATGAAATATGTGAACCGTATAATTTATTAGAAATATAGTCATAGAAAGGTTAATTCTACAAACAGTGTCCATTATAATTTCTTACACATGTTCAATCTGAAGTTTTTTTGTTTTTTTTTCACAAATTGGATGTTGATGAAAACTATATCTATATTTATTCATTGTAGATCAACATAATCATAAACATCTCCCTTTCTCCCATCATTTCATTACTGATAACTCACATTAAAACTATCTGCTGGAATTTCTTTTTTCCACTTGGCTTTTGCTCACAAAATATGTGATACAAAATTTTAATAAGTCTCATTCCATTTATATTTTGTTCTTTTTAGGAGGACCTCTTCAAATTATAGGCATAATTTTTCCCCTTTCTATTGGTTTTATTCCAGAAAGTTTGTGCCAATTTATAGTAGCTTACCTTTCGATTTATTTTAGAATATAGTTGAGTCCATAAAATAGGATTTGACTACACCTCCATTTAGAGTACAGTTTAAGCTATCTTTACGTGGAAGAAAGTTTATGTTCCTATAACCTGTGTTAATTCTGTAACCCTTTAAAATGGAAGATAAGAAAGTTCATTTTTGGCACTTGATGCTTTTCTTTTTCCGTAAAGTGAAAAATGCCTCACAAGCAACCA
>NC_068985.1:54448421-54455779 GCF_001194135.2 Octopus bimaculoides | reverse complement strand
GATTTGTTTTATAAACGGAATGAAAACGCGCCTTTTTTAAAGCTAATTGTGACAGGTGATGAGAAATGGATTATCTACCAAAATGTTCAGAGAAAGCGATCCTGGAGTAAGCAACATAAGTCACCCTTAGCCACCCCAAAAGCGGGTCTTCACCCTAAAAAAGTCTTGCTTTGTGTCTGGTGGGATTGGAAAGTAATTCTGTACTATGAGCTTCTCCCAAGTAACCAGATAATTAATTCTGAGAAATACTGCACACAACTGGATGAGTTAAAGGCAGCAATTCAAGAGAAACGTCCAGAATTGGCCAACAGGAAGGGTGTTGTTTTCCAACAGGATAATGCAAGACTCCACGTTTCTTTGGGAACCAGACAAAAATTGCTGCAGCTCGGCTGCGATGTGTTACCCCACCCTCCATATTCACCAGATATTGCTCCTTCAGATTTACACTTATTCAGGTTTCTGCAGAATAGTTTTAATGGTAAAAATTTCAATTCCTTGGATGATGTAAAAAGATACCTTGATGAATTCTTTGCCATGGAACCACCTCAATTCTGGGAAGAGGGTATTTTCAAGTTAAAAGAAAGATGGAGACGCATTGTGCAACAAAATGGTTCATATTTGGTTGATTAAAAATGTAATGGCAAGTATTTATTGACCTTTTTCTTTCCTTTAAAAATCGGCATGAACTTTCCAGACAACCCAATAGAAACAGCACAAAATGACAGAATTAGACCTTGTTGATATCTTTATGAAATATATAGGTAAAATATTAATGTTAGGCAAATGTGAACAGCTAGCAGCTAGAGAGGACAGATTATTTTTATTTTTAATGAAATACACATCTGTCACTTTGTTTGAAGAAAAATCTATATCAGCAAAATTGTTTAAATTAAAAATCATTATTTTCTTTCAAAATACAGACCTGTTTATTGATTTCCCTCCACCAAATTCCTTGCTTATATTAAGCCTTTAGCATTTAAATCAGCCAAACTATTCTGCCTCTTTAATGTTCGAACAGGCCAAATTTGATGTTTCACACCCACCCTACAATGTCATTCTAAAATTAGATAATCACATCATCGAAATCTTGAAGCCACAAGATTAATTCAATACAATGTGAATAAAAAAGCGTTACATTTGACAGAATAAACCAAATGCTAAAGAGTTAAATTGCAATACTTGTAACAGCTGTGGGTTGGCAGAAGCCTCATGGCTGGCCTTGCACCAGATGACTGGACATGATTGGGGAAGACCTCCAAAGGCTTGACATCACCTTGGAGGAAGCAGAGGGGCTGGCACAGGAATGCCATTGATGGAAATCATTGATGGAGCTGGTCGGCTCTATGCATGATGATGTCTCTGGGACCACTAACCTGGGATGACCCAAGCCCCATCAAGCAAATAGCAGCATCAGAATATTGAGGTTTTATATAGGTAGCTGATGGTCTGGCACCTCCTTTAATCTGGATAAATTATAGGGAAACTTGAAATTCTTGTGACTGCCAGTTTAGTTCAGTGTGTACCCAAATGTGACATTATGTGTACTGTGTGTTTTCATGCATTATTTACACTGTACTAGTTAGTGGCAGCATTTGTTAATTTTAAGAGTTCGTCTGCTTATTTAACTTTAAGTTACCCATAGCTATGGCTACTACAAGTAAGAGAAATGAGAGCATCTGTGGTTGTGTCAAATGTAAACTACAGATGTTTAAAGAAGAATGTGCAAAAAAAAAAAGCTCTTAATTCAGGAACCACAGAGCAAGATATCAAGAGTTGAAGAATTAAAATTACAGACCTCACTAGTGTTGATGTCATGAAAAGAAGGCACCCAGCATACACTGGAAAGTGACTAGCATTTGGAAAGGCACCTAGCTATCAAAGCTGTACCTAAGCTGACATTGGAACTCAATGCAGTCCTGGGGTCGTGGGATCCTGCCGAACTGTTTAGCCCATGTCAGCATCAAGACAAGCATGAAATAATGATGATGATGTATCTAAATGAATAGATACAGAAATAACATTCTCTCATCTCTGACAACCTGTAGCTCACTTTTATATGTTATCAACAACAAAGCAGACAAAGTGAGATTTTCTTACAGTTTTAATAGTCTTAAATCCCAGTACAAAGTCTTTATCAAACCATAGACTTCAAGTATATTTCAGTTTTTTCATTAAAAACACTTTCAGCTGCTTAAGGTTTGTAACACACATTATACACACACACACACTCTCACATATGGCACCTTGATGTACACCACAGCAAAATTATTAATGCTTCTCCCACCCAACTGAAGAGGTTTTTGTCTTGAAGAGCCCTGATGCCAGTTCATGTAAAAAGTACCTGTGCTGGTGCCTTGTAAAAGGCACCCAACTCACTCAGTAAAGTAGTTGGCATTAGGAATGACATCCAGCCATAGAAGCCAAACCAAATCAGGCTGGAACTTGGTACAGCTCTCCAGCTTATCAGCTCTGGTCAAACTGTCCAACCCACGCCAGCATGGAAAGTGGACGTTAAATGATGATGATATATATAGATACACACACACACACACATATATATATATATATATATATCATCATCATCATCATCATCATCGTTTAACGTCCGCTTTCCATGCTAGCATGGGTTGGACGATTTGACTGAGGACTGGTGAAACCGGATGGCAACACCAGGCTCCAATCTAATTTGGCAGAGTTTCTACAGCTGGATGCCCTTCCTAACGCCAACCACTCAGAGAGTGTAGTGGGTGCTTTTATGTGTCACCCGCACGAAAATGGCCACGCTCGAAATGGTGTCTTTTATGTGCCACCCGCACAAGCCAGTCCAGGGGCACTGGCAACGATCTCACTCGAAAATCCTATATATATATATATATATATATATATACATATATATCATCATAATTTAATGTCTGTTTTCCATGCTGACATGGGTTGGATGGTTTGACGGGGCCTGGCTAAGCAGAAGACTGCACCAGGCTTCACTATCTGTTTTGGCAGGGTTTTTATGGTTGAATGTCCTTCCTAACATCAACCACATTACATATATATGCATATATAAATACACACAAACACATGAATGAGCAGCAGAGATAGAGTAGGGTTAAGCACATCTAATGAATTTGTTTGAAATATTACTGATGAATAAATAAGTTTGAAGAAGTGGTTTACATTGACTGGATTACTGCATTAAATATGTAGTTTAATTTTAAGTTCAAGAAAATGAGCAGTAAAACCAAGAAAAAATGGTGTGGTTGAATTTAGAGACATGATTTTATTGTAGTCAAAGTAGTGGCAGAGGAAGAACAGAGATCAATAATAATTCAAAGAAGTGAAAATACATTGACATGTTGACTATGACTTCAAAGTAAATAGTGAGCACTATTAACGACAAATACAAGTGAAATAATGTCACTAAAAACGAAGAGCAAAGAGTAAAAGGAAATAAATCAATAATAATGATATTAATAATAATAATCCGCTCTACTATAGGCACAAGGCCTGAAATTTTGAGGGAGGGGACTAGTTGATTACATTGACCCCAGTGCTTGACTGGTACTTATTTTATTGACTCCGAAAGGATGAAAGACAAAATTAACCTCACTAAAATTTGAACTCAGAACGTTGTGATGGGCGAAATACCACTAAGCATTTTGCTCGGTGTGCTAACAATTCTGTCAGCTTGCTGCCTTAATAATAATAATAATAATAATAATAATGATGATGATGATTTCATTTATTTGCCCCAGGGTGAAGGACGAAGGGGACAATACAAAGAGAGAAATAAAGTGTGGGGGTTTACATATAATGAAATGATAAGATAATTATATATATAAAAAAAAAAGAGAAATGTAAGTATACACAGTATACAATGAAAAGGGAGGGACTTATACATAGTATACAGAGGTTTAAAAAAAGAGGGAGAGGACGATAGAGATGTAGCCCTAATAATAATAATGCAGTACTAGTCAGTGACTCTCATGGGTTCTGATCTTAAATGATGGGAAGTGTTAACATGTACATGTTTTGTCTTGGTGTGAAAGATGGGCTATAGCAAATATTCTGCTCAATACCACTGATCTGCTTATCATTTGCTTGACCATAACCAGTTAAGTATGTCCCTTGGTGGCTGATGATATGCACATCTCTGATCAAGAACAGGAGTAGTTGGGGAGTATCATAACCATGCGCTGAGAGCAATTCTTTGGAGTTTGAATAATTCATTTCTGGAAATATGGATGTTTTTGTTCATCATCCTTATCCCTTATTCAGGGATTTTTTTGAGCAGGATGGGCTACTTGTCTTGAATAAAATTCTAACTGGGTTCCACCTGTAAGGTCAAGTGCTGTTTATCTTGATATGAGAGGTAGGTCACTTGCAGAGACTAGTGTTGTAAGCCTGCAAGAGCGGTGGGTCGCTTGCAGAGGCTGGAGGTGCTAGTAGGCAGGAGCAATGAGAAAGCAACTAAAATCCTAGAATGTGGTGCATGTGTGTATGAACATTGAAACAAGTTAACATGTAATATACACAATATTCAAAAATATGTACATACATAAATAAGGTTCTGAAAAAGGAAATGATATGCAAAGAAAAGTGAAAAAAAACCCACCAAAAAGCAGACAACTGAAATGCAATACAATGCACAGACAAGGAAAAGTTCCAGTCTTTAAAGCAGAGTTCAATATATAAGTAAATCTGCAACTGACCGGCCAAGGAACAACCAGATCGATGTGTATGTGATGGAACCTGGTGTCTAGTAGTTGGAAGTGTCCAAGAGGTGCTCTCACATGATGATGCATCTTGGAATGCTGACATGGGAGACAGGCACGTGACCAAGCAGTAATAGACCAATACATACTCGGCCAGAAAAAATGGGCTGAGATAAGCTTTACTGTGGCTGCAATGCTGGGTTGTGACAGTGAATGCAGTGCTTCAAAAACAGCACAACAGTGATATTCAGGAATGAGAGGTCATGCTGACCCGGTAGAAACAGCGCAGAGAATGGCTCCTTCAGAAAAAAGGCAGAAGCAGGTGTTCAAACTTGCAGCAGAAAAAACTGTAGTGAAGAGACGTCCAGAGAGTCCATGGAGGGTTGGTCAGTAGCCAAAGCAGCCAAATCAATCAAAGCAGGTGACGACAATGCACTGATAGACAGGCAGGATAAGACGTCGGTGGGGAAGTTGTCAGTGCCAGTGATGTGGCGAATGTCACTAGTGAACTGTGATATGTAGTCCAAATGCCTTGTTTCTCTGGGCGAGTACCGATCCATTTTGGTAAAGAGAGCGAATGTTAGTGGTTTGTGATTGGTGAAAATCATGAAATCTCTACCTTCACTGCCAGGTAAATTGCTAAGAGTTCTTTACCAAACACACTGTATCTCAATTCGGCATTTTTTCAGCTGGCGAGAGAAGAAGGCTAATGGCTGGCTTCGGTTGTTGACAGATTGCTCTAAAACTGTGGCAATATCTGATGATGACGCACCTTCCTGTGGTACCAGCAAATTGAAGCATGAGGTGTGCGTCCATGCAAAAAGGAGCGACGTCTGGTTCTCCCTTCAGAATGATTCATTGAAAATGAATGGTCCCTGCACATGTGTGCGACTTAACAGGTCAGTTCTGCAATGGCCCACAAGATTGCGGAGGATTGTGTGTCATCTGGAGCAGAAGAAATATAAGCTAGAGAGGAGGACGAAGAAGCGCATGGTGGCAAAGGAAAGGGACTCATCTTGATGATAATAGGAAATGGAATGCCATGAAGAACAAGCTGGTTGACAGAAATGCTGTTAGAAACAGCAGTCAAATACCCTAGTTGAAAGAAGACACAATGAGCAGCGAACTAGGAAATTTTTTTCAGTAGCAGAAGATGAAAATAGGAGAAGTCCTTGCCAATAGATAAGGAACAAAACATGGGCAACATGTGGATAATCCAGGTGGTTGAGAGAAAGAACTCATACCTGGCATGTAGCAAAAATTTGTTGTCCCTGTGAATTCTGGAGAAAATTCCGGATAATTTTTTTTTTTTCCTTTTTTTACAAGCAAGAAGAATATTCCCCTAGGACACTGTGTCTTCCAAGGACCAAGTTCCAAACCCAGTCACAACACAAGGAAAAATGATTTGCAGTTATCCACTTGAAAATGGCACCAAAAATTTTCTGGTGAAGAAGACAATATGGTGTTGAGAAACATCAGTGGTATGTTCCTATATGATGAATGGCAGTCTGGTTGCGTAGATGAAGTCGCAAAGGAGGAAAAAGGAACACATATTCACTCGTCAAAATTTGTCTGGGGTTCACCATTTTAGAAAGAATTGTGGTGTGTGTTGCATTGAGTTGATGTATTCCACGTCGTGTCATTTTAGTTAGTTTAGTGGTCAGGAACATTGGGGTCATCATTTTAGATAGTCTGCGTTATACATTGGGTCACCATTTTAGTTGGATAGGTGTCCCTGCTGCGTCAGGGTCAACATTTTAGATGGATAGGTTGTGGAGCCATCTAAGGCTGTAATATCATTTGACAGGAACACGGTATAAAGAAATACATGGAACAAGGTGGTAACTTTAAATACCTTTAATGTGGCCACACACATATATATATATAAGCTGAATGACAAATGGAAATGGTTTGATGCGTGGAGGATATGGTCTTCTCCTATCTGCTCACTGGCGTGTGGTGTGAGAGAGAGAGACTAGATCATGTCTTGGCAAGAAAAAAGATGAGTCTCTGAACCTTAATGTTGCATAATACCCTCTATGGGCCAGCTTGTTTAAACCCACAGTCAAGGGAGGTAACTGCGCCTACACTTTAATCTATTTCAGAATAAATTAAAAAAAGCTTGTATTAATCAGATTCATAATCAATAGAGTTTCAGAATGTAGAGGTATGTTACTAAATACTGCAAGTATTTACATCACCACAACCAGTTCTGAGTATACACTGTCCTTTTAATAATAATAATAATAATAATAATAATAATAATAATTATTATTATTACTATTCCTTCTAATTCTGACGAAAGGCAAGCAATTTTAGGGAGAAGGAATTAGTCAATTACACCAGCCCCAGTGTTTTTGATTGGTGATTGGGACTTTATTTTATTGCTCCTGAAAGAATGAAAGACAAAGTTGATCTTGGCGGGATTTGAACTCAAAACATAGAGTCAGAAAAAATGCAGCCAAGCCTTTTCTCCTATTTATTAACAATTCAGACAGCTCACTGTCTTAATAATAGTAATAATCCCTTCTACTGTAGTCACAAGGTCTGAAATTTTGGGGAAGGGGGCTAATGGATTACATCAACCCCAGTGTGTAACTGGTACTTATTTCATCGACCCCCAAAAGATGAAAGGTAAAGTTGACCGTG
>NC_068985.1:54444832-54448411 GCF_001194135.2 Octopus bimaculoides | reverse complement strand
AAAAAAAAAAAAAAAAAAAAGCAGTAGCAATATAAAATAATAAAATTGAATAATTCTTCAAAAGAGGGAAACTTTCTAGGGTTGCTTTTGAAGACCCTACAAAATCCATGGTTGCCCAGATCACTAAGGCAAGTGTCCTCTCTACATTGCCCTTCTTCAACTCACAAGTGCATGCTTAGAGTAGACTTGTTTATTTAAACTATTCTGGCAACATTCACCCACCTAAGAAAATTACTGGGAGCCAGCACTTCCCTCTCCACCCCACTTTTCCTTTCTAAGCGAAACATGAAAAAGTCGATGACAGCTAGGCCAAAGAGGAAAGTATCTGTCTTCAGCCCTTTCAATCTGGTCCATCACACAACCTCTTTCACTAAGGCTATCAAGCAAAAAAAGACAGCCTACCCACCTCAGCCAAAGGAAGGTGGTGGAACTATTTTCACAATGGACTTAACTGATAGCCAGATCTGTCCTACAAGTAACAGCAAGCATTTAACATAAACCCACAAGTCAGAAATACATGGGGACTGGACAATAGTGTGCAGAACAGTTTAATAATAAAACTGCTTTATTGGGGACAGAAAAGATTTTGAGATTGGCACATGGGTGTTAAACAACTAGCTACCAAGTCTTATAATTTGTGGAAAGAGACTCTGAGAGACCTTTGAAAAGAGGCTGCTGTCTGGTCTCAAGGAATTAACAGCAGCAAGAAAGGTCGAAAGCCCTGAGAAATAAGAATTAATGATGATGATGATAATAATAATAATCCTTTCTACTTTAGGCACAAAGCCGGAAATTTTGAGTGAGGGGGCTAGTTAATTATATTGACCCCAGTGCATAACTAGCACTTATTTCATTGACCCTGAAAGGATGAAAAGTAAAGTCAACCTTGGCGGAATTTGAACTCAGAATGTAAAGACGAATGAAATGCCATTAAGCATTTTGCCCAGCATGCTAACGATTCTGCCAGCTTGCCACCTTAATAATAATAATAATAATAATAATAATAATAAATAATGATAATAAAGCAGTCTTAAAAAAAAAAAACCATGTTCTGGAAATTAGCTTTAAACTGTTTCAACAATTGTTGATTTAAGCAATGACAGTGGATTATTGTTGATTTAGGCTACGATAAAAAATATCACATTGTATTACAGAGCTGGAATGAATGATTGCTTATTTAGTTTTTTTTAGTAATTGTTATGGTTTAATCCGGGAAGAAATAGAAGTGCCTACCATCTTTGAAAGCCCTCCAAAACTCCAGAGATCTAAACAGCTGATGTTTAGCTTGGTCATCTAGGAAGTCAATGTTTGAAGGAAAAACACCTGGTGGTGGTGGTGGTGGTCATGGTAGGGGGGAAGAAAATTCTTGAGTTGATACCCTGGTGAAGAAGGATCTATGTACAGTATTTAGTGTGTTAGTGTAGGGCCTGACGTAGAGACAGAGAGCAGAGTGCAAATAGGGAGAGTGTTGACTGTTATAGTGATAAATTAGGCAGAATGAGAAGTCATCATAGGCCACAAGTTGTAGTCTTATAGTGAATCTTTACCAGTCAGTTGGATGGCATTCCTTTAGATCTAGGTTGTGTGGGTGCAGTATTTTATTGCAGGTTTAACTTGGGCTTTGTAAGAGAATCAACAGGGGAATGGAGTTAAAGTATTTTCCAACCCTGAATAAGAAGGCTATGAAATGAATACAATACACGCTGTAAAGTGGTTGGTATTAAGGGCATCTTGCCAAAACAGAACCTGCATAATGAGACATGATCTTCCCAAACCATCCAGGAAGGCAGTTAACCAGAATAACTAACTAAGGCCATGATATACCTGTTCAATCCATGCTATTATGGAAAGGGGAACATAAAATGATGGTGGTGGTGATGTGTTGTTAAAGATTAGAGGAAGTGAAGGAGATCGTTTCCTTGATATAAACAGTAATTTTGTCATTGTGCTATAGAAGACAAGATCATGTCACAACCATGTTGGAGAGTCTTTGCTGTTGTCTGCAGGGCCAGTGTTAGAAAATTTAGTGCCCTAGGCCAGTGTATTCCTTTCTCTTAGTCATGACTATTTAATAAATACAACTAGGAGCAGTAGCTTATTAATATATAGTGTACAATAGGGTGGCGAGCTGGCAGAATCATTAGCATGCCGGGTGAAATGCTTAGCGGTATTTTGTCTGCTGTTACGTTCTGAGTTCAAATTCTGCTGAGGTTGACTTTGTCTTTCATCCTTTCAGGGTTGATTAAATAAGTACCAGTTACACACTGGGGTCGATGTAATTGACTTAATCCTTTTGTCACCTCTATGTTTAGCCCCTTGTGGGAAATAAAGAAATATAGTGTACAATAGTTTGGCTGGTGATTTAAACTATAACCTACTTTTAGATGAATAAACCACATTTTATGATTAAAGTATATCAATGTAGAGTTATTCTCAATGGATGTAGCATGGTTTTCTTAAAATGGCGACATGTGTTAGCACAAATTATTTTACAGGCAGAATACTGATTTCAAAGTTTGGCACAAGGCCAGCAATTTCTAGGAAGAGGTAAATTTGATTGCATTGACCCCAGTACTCAAACCCAAAATGATGAAAAGCAAAGTCAACCCTGGTGGAATTTGAACACAAAATGTGAGGACTGATGAAATGTTGGTAAGCATTCTGCCTGGTGTGCTAATGATTCTGCAAGCTTGCTGCCTTTTACAGGCAGAATATTAACCCAAACTCTTAACCCTTACTAACCATAAACCCAGACCATTAACCCCTCTAATTCCTGAGCCAAAAATACTTACTTGAATCTTCTACTAAATTTTTTCATTTGTCAGTAAAATAAAACAAAGTGGTGAATGACATGTCTCCGACCCGCTAGAAATAGCAGCAAAATCTCTCTTGAGTCTCACCTATACATCTTAAAAATAGGAGGCGGTATATGTATCTGGGATAATGCAGTTTTGGATACATTATACTTTAAACAAAGATGGGATGATTGTTGCTTGAACACCTTTAATCATAGGTTTGTCCAATCAGGAGTGTCATGTGGATAAACACCACCACCAACAGCCATTCAGCTTGGTTAGTGAAACTGCATCTGACTTCTCATCTACATAAAAAGTTTTAATGGGAACAGATCACTGATAAGCAGACAAGTGTCAAGGGCCAACGAGAGAGCCTCTAGGTAGTCGTTTGAGCAACTAGAAATAGCAACCAAATATCTCTCAAACCTCTCTAGCACCTTAAAGAGCAATAGAATGAGCAACATAAGTCCCTTACATACAAACAGAGGAAATGGTCATGATTGGAATGTCCTTGATCAGAGCTGATCTGGAGGTGTGGGGGCGGGGCGGGCTAAATGATAACATAGAGACATTTTATACATCACTGAACAAAGGTATATAGTTAGGCAGGTTGTGTGGTTAAGAAACTTGCTTAATAACTATGTAGTTTTGAGTTCAGTTCCACAGTGTGGAATCTTGGGCAAATGAATTCTACTATAGCCCCTAGCCGAATAATGTATTGTGAGTGAATTTAGAAGACAGAAACTGTGTGGAAGCTATATATACATATATATATATATATATA
>NC_068985.1:54444136-54444735 GCF_001194135.2 Octopus bimaculoides | reverse complement strand
ATATATATAAGCAATGTTAAATCTCTGAACGAGGTATTAACAGTAACTGCACGATAAAGTGAAGTATATTTGCCACTTAAATGTGGCTGACCCTGAGGGGTGGATGTTACTGTTGCTTTTAGCCCCAGGAGGACATCTCCTCCAGCTGGCTATCGACACACTTCTGTGTCCTGTCTGTATATATGAGTGTGTGTCTTTGTGTCTGTAGTTGTCTTCCCACCTCCACCGCCTGACAACCGGTGTTGGTTTATGTGACATAGCGGTTCGGTAAAACAAACAAACAAAAAAAAACCTACAGCCTTAAGTACCAAACTTTAAATTTAATGTTAAAGTCGATCTTTTCGATTAAAACTTTTTAAGGCAGTGCTTCAGTATGGCCACACTCCAACGACTGAAACACAGTAAATTATATGTTGGGGTAGGAGTGACTGTGTGGTAGGTAGCTTGCTTACCAACCGCATGATTCCGGGTTCAGTCCCACTGCGTGGCACCTTAAGCAAGTGTCTTCTACTATAGCCTCGGGCCGACCAAAGCCTTGTGAGTGGATTTGGTAGACGGAAACTGAAAGAAGCCCGTCGTATATATATATATATATATAT
>NC_068985.1:54423031-54441675 GCF_001194135.2 Octopus bimaculoides | reverse complement strand
AGATTGCATAGTTTAATGCATGAAAGTACTAGTTCAATCAGAATGGACATTTAATATTCTATCATTTCATTATATTATATCATTATAAGATTGTAAATAAAACGTGAAAATCAGACAAAGTTGGAATTTCTTTGAGTTATATATTCTTCTATAGACAATCATACACGCCCGTGTGTGTATGTATGTATCTATCAATCTATCTATCTATGTTCCCATTGTCGATATGTATCACTTTCTTTTTTTATTAAACATCACAAAAGGAAAAGAATTTCTGTTCCATTCGCATCTTGGATGCCTTCTAGCCTTTTATGTGCGCCTTAAATCCATTCGTCAGCTTGACTCCCTGCTTGCCAGATCTTTGTGAAAAGGATCGTACCTGTATATTCCTTGAATATTTGGTTTGATAAAGTTTCATGCTGTCCTTAATCAATGAATGTTTTCAAGATTACAATGCTGCTTTTTTGTCAGAGTTTAGTCGTGTATTTTTATCAAGTATACATCTAAAACGCGAGTGTTTTTTAATTTATTCATTATATCGATATTTAATGTGCTGCTTAAGACACCTGTTCTAATGCTACACATTCGTTACTTTATATTTCTCATGATTTTAATAGAGCACAATCAATAAATGTAAAGTGTTTAGTATTTTTCTTCAATGCCAAGGACGGCAAATCATTGTCACGAATGAAGATTAATGGCCAATGAGAAAGAAAAAATAAAGTCAAACTAAACAAGAGATCAATCGTTGATATCAGCTTTACCTTTCATTCCTCCGGTGGCAATAATGTAAGGTATCTGTTAAGTACTAGGTTGTCAATATAATCAACTGTTCTCGCGAATTTCGAAACAATATGATTAAGGCAATTAGCCGACAGAATCGTTAGCGTGTCGGACAAATGCTTGGTAGCATTTCTTTCGTCTCAATGTTCTGAGTTCAAATAACGCTGAAGTCTACTTGTCCTTTTGGAATCAATAAAATAAAGTACCCGTCAAGCACAAGGGTCGACGTAATCGACTGGGTAAGTCGATTACATCGACATTCAACCTAAAATTGCTGGTTTAATGTCAAAATCTGAAATAACAATAATAGTTATTATATTTAGTTAGATGACAAGTAGGTGCTCTGTATAGTTATGAAGTCTACAGTGTTTTAATAAAGAAATGAACACCACATAATCTCTTTTCGTCACCCTTAATCTGAGGTGTATGTAATAAATTTACGACCAAGAATAAACGGACGAACATACAACCACGACATAAAACAATTGATGGGAGAGAGTAAATCTTGCTCCATGACAACATTTCTGCCTCCATATAATACATTAGTTTAGTAGATTCGAATATTTATTTCAAACTCGCAATGAAGATCGACAGTGTTGACAATTACACATGGTTGAGAACCTTCATCAAAATAATGTAAACTCAAGCAATCACATATGTAGTGAATATCATATTTAACAAATTAATTCGATCGAAACTAAACAATATCCAAATGCAACTGAATGTGTAAATATTTTAAAATCGGTCAGAAAGCACCGACAAGCCTCGATTCTTTGTAATCAAGGTAAAACAGTTGACACTTGATCATTTGTTTACACAACAACAAAAAGAAAAAAAAACCCCGAAAGTGTAAACTATCCGGTGTCAAAGCAATATAAAAAAAAAAGAGTTGGAACAATCGACAGCCTAAATACGATAGTTTTAAATGATATAGAGGAATAGGTGTTGTTAATTTGTCAATACTTACGCTTTATTCCTATTTATACATTCTACAGTCGGTAGTAATTCTATACCAATTGGAACAGAAACAACCCCTTCCTTCTTAGACGACGCCATCATTACAAGATCACATGACCAAAGTGCGGGATTGGAATTATTTTAGTTCGGTGATTTTTTAAAATTTTTATTCAAAATTAAATAAGTTCATTTAAATTTCATATATTAATTTTAAAAATATATACAGCATTTATATTACTTTAATTCTATTGTAATAACTTTACTCTCAGAAACTTCAAATTTGTCAGAAGTAGGTCGCAAACTCTGTCTAAGAAGTCATCCGATCTAAAAAATAGTTCACACTGTATACTTAACATTTAAGATATCATTTCGTTCATTGTTTTCAGTGTTGCGAATTATGAAGAATATTTGCTTTCGTATTAGTTTTTTTTAAATTCTGAAAACTAAAGCATCTTAGTAATCATGGAATTTCTAACTGACACAGAGGCCTGATATAAAGTGCTGAATTCCCAGAAATGTATTCCGGCTCCTGTCTAGCAGATCGTGTCTGTCATTACTGAAATATCAGACTTGTGTAAATATATCAACAAATGTGCCTTCCATGAGGATTTGTTATTTAGGGAAAAAACTCCAAACTACTAAATATAACCGTCTATGATAAAGCCGAACAAGGATTTAGTGGAATCTAACAGCTTTCTACCAGTCTCCGAAGGAAGCGGTTGTATAACTTGTTGTCTTACTCATCATAAGTTAATTCTCTCAACCTTCCTCTGTCATTTTAACTTCACATTACCAACAAATGGAAATACGAGTGTATCGACGGCGCCACTTTTCTCACATCTGAAGATACTGGACAACACGAAAAGATGTCCTTGCCCGAGAGGTAAATTTTTAAAAATCTAAACAAACAGAAAAAAAGGATATCCATCTATTTTTTCTCTGCCATTATTCATTGTTCCAGTGTTTATATCTATCTATCTATCTGTCTCTGTCTATCTATCTATCTATCTATCTATCTATCTATCTATCTGTCTGTCTGTCTGTCTCTCTCTCTCTATCTGTCTGTCTCTCTCTCTCTATCTATCTGTCTCTGTCTGTCTCTCTCTCTCTCTATCTATCTATCCATCTACATTCTTACCTGCTTTTCTCCTTTATACACACACACACACACACACTCTTCTCTAATTCTATATTCCACTTTGCTTCTCTGTATACATCTCCCTGCATTCTTCCCTGTCTCATCTATCTGTCCACACACACACATTCATACAGACACATAAACACACTCAGACACTCACACACATTCGCCTCAGTCCATCTACATCTCTGTCATTTCCTCTTCGTCTAACTCTGCCGCATATTTCTGACATACATCACAAACATCTCTGCAAATATGCCCTCTTTATTCGCATAGACACACAATTTATTATTTTAGCCTACCATCGTCTCTTATTCATCAACTCTGAGTTTATGTTTGTTCTTGCTAATTCTTCTTATCTTGTTGCCAAATGTTTCCAACGGAAATTGCCGATTCTACTTCGTCTTTCTCCCTCACACTTTTCACAACTTTCTTCCACACACGTATACAATCATACACTCATTTTCTTGTTATGTGTGTGTGTGTGAGGTGAATTTTAGTTGATCATTCTCTCTTTCTTTTTCAATCTTTGAATTCATTGAGATCGAAATGTTTACATTCACACACACACACACATAATCACACATTGTCTGTATGGTATGTGATATGTGATTTTCGCGCGTGTGTGTGTGTGTGGGGGGGGGCTGAACTTAGATTGATCGTCCTTTCTTTTCTCTGTCTCTTTCCGAATTCTTTGAGGACATCAAAATGTTTATGCATACAGGCACACACACTTCCACTCGTCATGTGTGTGAGTTTAGTGTCAGGGCGTGAATTTGGGTTGGTATCCTCTCTCTCCCTCTTTCTGATTCATTGATGACATCAAAATATTTACACACACACACACACACAATGGTTTAATTCCCACAATGTTATCATACTAAATTCTGTTTATCCTTATCCACTATCCTCCCCCCCATTTCAGGTGTTTCTTTACAAAGCGAACCAAGGGAATGAATTTAGAAATCAAAGACAAGCATCCATTTTAGGACCGTTGTTGTTACTAAAATCTTTATTTCTCTAGAGAGTCTTGAAGGAAGTGATGATGAATTTAGAAGAACGACTATTAACGTATCGCACACATCTTGAATTACTCTTTTTAACTTTTTAAACACTCTTCCATCTTTTCTCTTCACGAATTCTCCCGTGGAAATATCAGGTGTATTTTTGATTGCCATCCCACTAGGATGGGCGAAATCTGCACAACCAACAAACGGTTGTGTGAATTTTGGGTGTTCAACTTAGCTGCCATGAAGTTCTTACTAACGGCTTCTAGTCTGATGTCTGGATATGTGTATGCATGTCCATATTTATGTATTTATATGTATGTACGCTTATTTATATATGTGCGGAAGTGTATGTACTTTACATATGTTATATACGTGTGTATATATTTTTGTATACGTGTGTATATATATATTAGTCTGTTGTATTATGTCGAGTTCTTTATAACAAAAAGAAAAAAAGAACAATCTAACATTAAAGATTTATTCAAAACTTTAGTAGTGGATATGTTTATCAAACTTTTACAAGGAAAAAATCGACAGTGACTTGGAAGTTTCGGAGTCACTATCAGTGTGTGTGTGTATGTATATATATATATATATATATATATATATATATATATATATATATATATATATATATATATATATACATATATATATAATTAAATACACAACTGAAAGAGCTACTAATAGTTTCATAGTATACACAACTGAAAGAGCTACTAATAGTTTCATAGTTATATATATATATATATATATATATATAGTGAGGGAGAGATTTATAATATAAATACATATATGTATGTACACGGAGTAAACTTCTATATTTTGCATTCTTTATTGGCTTGGCAAAACTCTTTGACAGGGTTCTAGAGACTGTAATCTGGTGGTCGCTAAGGAAGCTAAGAATAAATGTATTGTTTCTGGAGGTCAGACAAACTATGTCAAGTGGTACAGTTGCTGTCAGCAAAGTGAGGATTAGCTGTGAATTCAGCAGTGATGCAGGCATGTCTGAGTCTTGAGACTCAGTCAGTCCTCCGCCCTTTATATATTTTTTGTAGCTCTCTAGGCCATAAAGAGGGGAGTTTGAGAGCGCTGCTGCGTGAACTATATGTTAGTGACCTACTTCTTATAGCAGAATCTGTAGATGGAGAGAAATTTTAGACTTGCAAACAAAATCAAGAATCGTAAGACCTCAAAGTAAACTTAGTAAAGATTATAGTTTTAGTAAATAGAAAAGATGGCAAGGCCCTGCTGCAATCAGCGAAGTGGTCCTGCTTAGTATGTAAAAAAGGAATTGGTAAAATGATGCACAGAAGTGTTGTGAAATCACATGTGACATTGGCCTCGTATGTAGTAGATGCACAAAAATTGTTTATTAAACACAAAATAAATTCCATGAAATTCTTGGAAAGCTCACTTAGAATTAGTTGAGAGCTTTTGTTACCTAGCTCAGTGGTTTTCAAACTGTGGTCCGAGGACCACAGGGGGTCCGCAAGGACAAGACAGGGGTCCGTGAACAGCAAATACTTTTTATGGGCAATTTGATTTTATATATGGTTTTTAATCGAAATCTTTTAATTGACAATAAACCAATTTGTTAAATACTGTTAACTAAACAAATGTAAAAACATGTTATTTTAAGCAAATATTTATGTATAAATTTTATAAGCGTTTATAAGGGGGTCCCTAAGGTAAAGCCTGAAATATAAAGGGGTCCACAAGTCAAAAAGTTTGAAAACCCCTGACCTAGGTGACCTAATTTGCAGTGGATGTAGCTGTGTTGAAAGCATAGTAGCCAGAGTGTGAACAGGGTGGACAAACTCAAGGAGCTATTACCTCTGCTAGCCACAAAGTTCTGTCTCCTAGTGAGTGGTGCACTACATGATATTTGTCTATGATCTCTGATGCTGCATGGTAGTGTAAAGTGGACACTGAATGCAGAGGGGGTGTAAAGATTGGAAAGAACTGAAGCAAGCATGCTCTGCTGGATGTATAATATTAGTGTGTATAAACAATAAAGTATAAATGAACTGAGAGAAAAATTGATTATGAGAGGACTTGCATGTAATATGTAAAAAGAGAAGACTGCACTCTATGGCCATGAGGTACGTTTGGAGGTTGACTGCTGCATAAGGAAATGCTGATAGCTAAATGTAGATGGAAGTTGTGAAAGAGGGAGACACAGGAATATATTTTTTACTTTTTTCTTGCTGAATCTCAAGAAAGGAGCAAACTCTGCAAAACTGGTGAGATTGATGCTATTAATGTTCTGCTAAAACCTTTACAGGAAAGACTTGAACTGGAAGGATATTCTGGAAGGCTAATGTTCTGGGGAAGAAGGATTGGGTTAAGTGGTTAGGTATGAGACAATGTGGTGAAAACTAACTTCAAGATGCTGAGCCTCATCAAAAGGATGAGAATTGGTGACATGTGGTGCTGGGAAAGGTCTGCCTACTCATGCAAGCGTGGTGAAATAAATGTCAAAATGGCTATGTGATTAAGAAGTTTGCTTCCCGGCTGTGTTGTTTCAGGTTCAGTCCCACTGCATGGTATCTTGGGCCAATCAAAGTCTGATAAGTGTTATTTGGTAGAAAGAAGCTCATTGTATAGTAGAAGACATGCTTCTAATGTAACCCTACATGGATCAAAGCTTTGTGGACTTGTTTGACAGAAACTGACACAGGCTCATTGTGAGTGAGTGAGTGTGTGTGTCTCCTTGTTTTGACACCATGTGATTGTTGTAAAGGAGCATCTTCTTTGTATAAGCACTCATTCATTTCCAATCTTCTGTGAAAACATATCTGACCTTGGGGAAATATTACTTTGGAGACAGGTGAAGGTTGGCAACAGGAAAATCTGCCTCAGTGAATTTTGCGTGACCCATGCAAGTATGGAAAAGTAGCCATTAAAACATTGATGATAATATATACATGCGTGTGTCTGTTTTTTCCCCTCTTGACAACCTGTGTTGGTGTGTTTATGTCTTTGCAACTTAGTGGTTTAGCAAAAGAGACTGATAAAACAAGTACTAGGCTTAAAAGAAATTAAGTTTTAATGATGATGATGCTGTCGTGTATGTGTGTGTGTCTGTGTATATATATATGATGATAATGATGATCTCTCCCATAAGTTTCAATGTACAAGGCTCTAACAACATGCACTTTCTTTGTCAGTTGAATTTGACTTTTGAGATCTGCCAGCAATTTGCAAAGAAGCTTAGAGATGCTGCAAGTATGAAGATTATGGGTCAGTGCAGACAGTATATTTGCAGCCACTTTTTTCCTTTGCCTTGTAGCCCTTAGCTGTTAATATATATGAGCACCAGATAAAACTAAGTCATTGGGGAGAAGTGTATTTGGAATAATAGAGGCATACTTACCCTTACTGCTGAAGAAAAAAGAGGTAAGGAAATACTATTATGAAGGGTTGTTGAATGAATGCAATTCATAGGAAATAATGGGTCTACCTCATGTTGACCCAACAGAGGGACCAGTGATTCAAGTTAACAGTAGTATGGTAGATAGAGAGGTTAAAGGATATGAAGGCAAAGGAAGTTGCTGGTCTATCAGATGTCATTGCTGAGATGTTTCAAATATCTGGTGTTTTATGGTGCTTAAATAGTTAATTTGGTAATACAGGAAGATGTCATATGTCCAGTGACAGGTGCAGGAGGACACTGTTACAAGGGCAAAACAGATGCATATAGAGAAGCAGTTATAGAGGCATTGATTGTGAAACTAGGTTATAGAAGTGATGGAAAGAGAGCATTATTGATTACGAACAGAATTAGAATAAATGAGATGCAGCTTAACATTATGCCTGGAAAAGATACCACCGGTGATCTTCCTAGTGTGATAACTTTGAAAGTACTTAGCTAAGAATAAACCAATATACCTAGTATTTATCTACTTCGAGAAGGCATTTGACAAGGTACCACACTGTTATCTGATGGCCACTAAAGAAATTTGGTGTAGATGAATGGTAGGTGAGGACCGGACAAGCTATGTATAAAGGTGCAGTTAGCAAAGTGAGAGACAATAATGAGTTCAGCAATGAATTTAGTGTGCAGGTAGAATTCATCAAGGCTCAGTCCTTAGTCCCACCTGTTCATTATAGTCCTAAAACTGGCTGTTTGTGTGACTTATATCCTGATGACCTAGAGAGAGCTGATGGTAGTACTATGGGCATGTGATATGTATTGAGGATGACGGCTACTTAAGGAAGTGCTGAGCACTCAAAGTAAATGTAACATACAGAGGAGGTGACAAAGGACTGTGTTAATTAGCAATATGTAGTACTGGCAAAGACATAAGCACTCATACATGCTTGGTGAAAATGGGGGTGGTGAGAGTATATAATATATATAAGCATCTAGGTCTTTCACTCATTTGTACAATCTATTGCTCACTTTGGTTGTTTGATACTCTCTCATCTCTCTATTATTGCTTCTCTTGTTCATTACCCAATACTACATACTAAATGAGACTTAATGGATCTGTCCATATTCATTGATCACCTCTCTATCATCTCACTTCTCTTCTGATTCACAATGCTCAAGTAATGAGGGATTGCGTCAGATCTTCTGGTGTCTAATACATTCCTTCTTTTACTCCTGCCCACTACTAGTTAGCACTCCCCTCCTTAAGGTAATACCTTTATTGACATCCATCTCTTAACCAGTTAACATTACCTGTCTTTGCTGCTAACCTCCATACTTCTGTCATACTTTATTGACATCTGTCACATTCTCTTACCACCACCAATTCCTATAGCTATCCATCACATACTCTCTCTTTCTCACCAACGAACACGAAGCTGCGTTAGTGACTCTCTCTCCCATCAGGATGCCTAAGTAATGAAAGATTGCATAAAATGTGTTGGTATACTATTCTTCCTCCTCTCACACTCTCTCTTTCCATGTTGTCTACTTCTTCCTGCAATGTGCTTATCCCAAGCAACTGTTGATGTTGCTTGCTATTACATCCCTACCCTATTGCCTTGAACTTGCCTTCACCAACTACTTTCCACCCAACAGCTCTTAAGCACTATTGCCTACAACACTTTTGTTTCTTCTTACCCCTGTTGCCATCCTTATTTTGTCTGAACACCTTCTTCCTTCAGACATGACTGAAATTTGGGTGGCTTTCTTTCTGATCTACACCCAACCTGAATCCTTTGCTTACATTGCAACATAGATCGTGTTGTCCATCACCTTATATTGAAGTCAACTATTAATTTCTGAACTGCTTCATTTGCACTTCCAAAAATGTCATTTACTGCTATAAATGCAAACTCTGTTACTTACCATACATAGAAAAACCTGGTTGCCAGTTGCAGCTCTCTTTAGCAAAAACTTGCAGGTCATTTGAAACTACAAACTACATCAGATCACTTAGGTTTGTAGCCCTCCACTTCACTTGTCTTGCACCTTGCATCTAGTTTGGGGGATTATACCACATCATAGTACTCCCATTTCCTGGCTTTGTCATGAACAGCTGTTGATCTTCCACTTCAACATATGTACTCTACTGATATTAACAAGTGACTTGCTTTCCTACCTGCCCTACACATATACTATACCTCACTCCGTTTTTCTACCTGTATGCCAACACAGCATTTTCACATACACACCGTATCATTTACCTTCTGTATCCTTATATTAACACTCCACCATACATTGACGCTCTAATCTATGTTACCTTGCATGCATGCCATGCACATCCTACATATTCCCTTTTGGCTCACACGCATACATAAACATGTTTCACACATATTTACACCACTCAATCACACACATTGTCTTTGTCAAAGTTTGTATATGCAATAAGTAGCAATAAGTTACTAATCTCTCTGTAGATTGAATATTTGTACTCTTTTTGTGAGGAAGGTCTGACAGGACTAGAAACTGTTCAAATCAATCCTACTTTTTTCTGTCCCAAGAATGATCAAAACCTCTTATAACTATTCACAACAAAGCTATAATTGTTTGTTCTTTACAAAAATGCAGCTAATTTCTGCAATAGAACAATTTTTATTTTAAAGTTCCAAACAAACAATATCAGATTGTATGTGTTCAAATTTAGTTGTTTTTATTCTGAGGTTCCACCAATATTATTTTAATCCATTGGTCATGTGTTCACCTTCGTTCATTGGTTGTTATTTTATTTTTTCTTACTCTATTGCAGATATCTCTGGCTATCACATCATATCATGCCTTATGGGAAGGTAGTATCTAGAGGATATTCTCTCAAGTTTGTAATGATATGGCTAATGTCTTCAGTATTATTTGCGTAGCTTACCTATTTGTTGTCAGCTGATGTTTTTCTGTCTTTTGTGTAGAAGGTATTTGGTGGGGTTGTCTTGTTTTTGGACTGCATGGAGGTAGCATTCAAAGTGAGCTGTTATAAACTTGTTGATACTCTATACCAGGCTTTTAGTGTGGTTTATTTCCTCTATGGTCTGTGTTCTTATTTTGTTTTTCGTTTCAAGTAGTTGTGCACAACTTTCTCTGTGAACTGGTTTATTTTTTTTATTTTGTTGTGTTAATTGGAAAGAGATCTGTGTCATCTTTTATTTCATGTTTTTATTTTTGTGTCAAGGCATAAGCAAGGCTGTGTGATTAAGAAGTTTGCTTCTCAACCACACAGTTTCTGGTTCAGCCCGAGTGCGTGACACCTTGGGCAAGTGTCTGGGTTGACCAAAGCCTTGTGAGTGAATTTAGCAGACAGAAACTGAGAGAAGCCTGTTATATGTATGGATATGTATGTGTGTATGTGTATATGTATATATATATATATATATATATATATAGAGAGAGAGAGAGAGAGAGAGAGGCAGAGGCAGTTATGCGGATAAACAAATTAAATACATCAAATATATTAAATATATCAGTCTGGGCATGAAATACAAAATATGTATATATGTATACATGCAAAACGAGAGAAAGCAAAAGATGGGGACTTTCAGATGATGAATTTTTAAGTATAACTATATAGATATTTATATAAGTCCAAAAGCTGTTTCTGGGGGCTCAGCAGTCTGTAATAATGTTGATAGATTTAGTTCATCACAATATGTGTCTGTATGGATACAGTTAACATTGGATAAGATGTGTGTGTGTGTATATATACATATATATATATATATATATATGTGTGTGTGTGTGTATGTGTGTGTGTCTTATCTTGACATTGCAGGATAGTTGTAAATAAGTGTTACTGTCCTGCAAGCAGTGTCATTCATTTCCAGTAGTCTGCAGAGAACATGTCTGGCCTTTGGGAAATACTTCCTTGCTTGGAAACAGGTTAGGTTTGGTGAGAGGAGGGGCATTTAACCATAGAAAATCGGCCTCAATGAATTTTATCTGCTTCATGTGAGCATGGAAAAGTGGACATCAAACTTGAGGATGATTGTAAACTTGATAGTTGTTAGATGAGCTTTTTTTTCTCAGATAGAGTTGTTGCTTCAATATTACAATACATGTCTTTTCTGGTGTTAATTTAGATTTAAGCCATCCTCCTTGTATAAGGATTATAATCTGTCTACATATCCATTGATGTTGAAATATCCAGTAACACCAAGCAATTACTGAGTCCTTGCATCCATCTTGCTCAGTTTTTGTAGTTACCAATTCAGAAGACCAAAAATAGGTGTCAAAAATGGTACCAGATGAGGTATTAATTTAACTTTTCCCCTACTTGTTAATGGTTCCATCATTCTCAATGTTCTCATCTAGTTCAAGATACTTGTGATTTTAGATGGCTGCATTGTCATACTATTCATGTTTTTATTTTATTTTATTTTTTGTATGATACAAGTTTTTTTTTTATCTAGTCACCAAAAATGCATATTTTAGACTCACTAAATTTCATATTAATTCTTCTATACTATTGAATTATGAAATCCAATTGTTTTGTTTGTTGTGTCTAATAGTTGGCTCATACATCTTCAGGTCATCTCCATAAGAAAGGTATGAAATGTTTCTGCACTTAGGCTATCAATTTCTATGAACACCATGTTTTATGAGCAGGTATGATAACAGATTTAATGAGTGGAGTGATAAGCTACTACTCTGCTGGATACCATTTTATGATTTTGTATAAATGTCAGATTTTATTGCTTTGTTTTCACCTCTGATAAGTGGTGTGCCAAGTTCTTGGTCGAATAGTAGTAATAGTAGTTTCTACCAGTGGCTAAAGGTAATCTTTAATGATCCACTGCAGCGTCTTTATGTTGATTAGTAGCTACTTTGTGCAGCACCACACATCTTTCTCTCTCCTCATCTTGCTCAGGTAATATAACATTGTTGGTGGCACAGGAATATTATGAGAACAGGTTGAGGCACTTAATATATGTATCTCTTACGTATGCTGTTCTGGCAGGCTACTAGGTGTTAATTTATGTGAGTGTTGATGCACGCATGGTTGTGTGGTTAAGAAGCTTGTTTCATCCAACCAAAATAGATATGGTACAGAGAAACTGAAAGAAGCCTGTTGTATATATATGTGTTCGTTTCTCTTTTGCATCTGTGATTTTATTTTTGTTCTTTTATTTAAACGAAGATATTTCCTTCACTTTGCTGCTTTTCTTTCTATGAAATGAGAAGATACATTATGGAACTGTTATTTTAACAAGTTGTGGCTATTTTTCACCTGATGAGACATATCTGCACCACCAGATGCTCCTGAACTAGTTAAGTGTCACACCTGTGAGCGACCAATGCTAGATGTGTTGAAACAATTGTCATGATTAATAATAAATTCTCGTATATTCCATCTTCTGTCTTTCATTTACCCTAAGCACCCACTACACTCTCGGAGTGGTTGGCATTAGGAAGGGCATCCAGCTGTAGAAACTCTGCCAGATCAGATTGGAGCTTGGTGCAGCCATCTGCTTCGCCAGTCCTCAGTCAAATCGTCCAACCCATGCCAGCATGGAAAGTGGACATTAAACGATGATGATGATGATATATATGTCTGTGTGTGTGTACCCTTTTCTTTACATCATGTGAGGATAATAAACGAGCATCCTCATCATAGAAGTGATGTTGTCTGTTTCCAGTTTTCTGTAAAGAACATGTTTGACCATGGGAAAATATTATCTTGCTTGGAAACAGGTAAGGGTTAGCTACAGGAAGGACTTCTAGCTGTAAAAAAACTTACCCAAGCAAATTCCATCTGACCCATGCATGCATGGAAAAGTGGTTGTTAAAACAATGATGATAAATGATTAGCAGACAGCTTCACTTAGAGGACCGAAAGATTACTTACTTATTAATACAACCTTTTTAGATAGGGCTGCTATCATTTGGTTTTAGGCTTTCAGAAAATCAGAGATCCAAATGCCTGACTTTCATTATGAAAACACTTTTGATATGACAAAGATCCTATGTGGTTATCTCATCAAAAGCTTTGGTAAAATAAAACTATTTGCAGCGAGATGGATCCAGATAGCAGAGTCTTCAGAATTTGTTTGTGTTGTAGAAGCTGTTGAAACAGTTTCTTCTAAGGCAGAATGTGTGTTTGATGTTGTTAAAAAGCATCTGTTATGAGGGAATGCTGAAAAGTTCCTGGCTTTGGGTAAAATAAAATACTGGAAGATCAGTTATGATTTTATTCAACATATTCCCCTCTCAGATTCACACACTTATTGCAGTGGTCCTTCAGTTTTTCTAAGCCCTGTAAAAGAACTCGGAAGGTTAGGCCTCCAACCAAGTCTCTCATGATACTCTTAAAGTCAGGAACTTTTCAGTGTCTCTTGTAATCCTAAATAGTTTACTTTTTTTTCACATGTGATTATCTCTGGAACTTTTGAAGGTGGGATGTAAGTGATACAGACCTGTAATTATTTGTATGCATCCTACTGTTATCAGTCTTGAAATAGCTCCAATAAAGTATTTTCAAGGATCTAGCTTGGCTGACTTTGCAGGATTTTAATGGTGAAGTTGGATGGCCATCTCATCTTGTAGCTGAAGTTATGTCAAAATAGCATATTAATTTGATTATGTCCAGTCTGATTGAGTTTATATGTGTTAGATTGCTGTATAAAGTTATTGTCTGGTATGATATAGCAAAATGCTCAATATGTTGCTCCCCTCCTCTCTCTTTCCCTCTCTCTGGCTGAGAAAAGATGTTTTTGTATTGCTATTTGAACAGATGGTAAATCTGCAAAGGAGTGTTCATATGTCTGAAACAGACTGAGTTTTGAACTCAATACTAGACACTTACATGTATTAAGGTAAAAAGTCTTAGGATTTGATTATATTCACTAAGCCACTGAGTGTTCTTTGATCTTTCCTAGTCATAGGAGCCTAGCAGTGCAACTTCAATGATTTCATTTTTAAAAATCCTTTCTTGATTTCTTTTCATGTGAAGGCTGGATTATTGAAGCTTTTAGTAATAGTTGAGAGTTTCCACATGAGGATTCACCTCTCCCTGAGAATAGTATGTTTTATCTTCATTATCATCTTCATTGTTTCAATGCCCACTTTCCATGCTTGCATGGCTTAGACAAAATTTCCTATGGCTGGATGCTCTTACTATTCTTTGTTGTAAGGCAGCGAGCTGGCAGAATTGTTAGCACACCAGGTAAAATGCTTAGTGGCATCTCTTCTATCTTTGCTGCAGAGGTCGTCTTTGCCTTTCATCATTTTGAGGTCGATAAAATAAGCACCAGTTGAGCACAAGGTTCAGTGTAATTGACTTTCCCCCTTCTCCAAACTTGCTGACCGTGTGCCAAAATTTGAAACCCATATCTCTGTAGAAAAATTCATTTCTCCTGGCTAAATTATTCAGAATTATTTTACCAATCTACTTGATTCTTGATTGCTTTCCATTTACTTTTGACAAATGGAGGTTTGTGTAATTTGCAATTTGTGACTGGGAAATTCTTTTCAATATTGTATATTTGGGAGCTCAGTGATTTTAGGATATGAAGAAGGGCATATTTCAATGAACCAGGATTTCATTGTTGGAGAATATTAGATTTATTGTATTATGGTTGTTTCTGAGTTGCATTATCAGTTGATGAATAAAGAGGTTTTTGTTCATTTGTTTTATACGAGGATGGTGGATATGTATTAGAGCATTGTTTTACAGATGGATGCTCTTACTGTTGCTAACTCTTTCCTTTTTTTCAAGTAAGGGATATTTTTATTTTGTTGGTCATGCTTGAAAGTGCAGAGCCACAGTGTTGGGATTTGTTGGCACAGACTGTCAGCATAACATCACTCACTTTTGTTCAACACTTTCTTGAATGGACACTGAATATAACATTCACTCACTCTCTCATGCACATACAAATATATATATATATATATATATATATATATGTATATATATATACATATACATTTATATATATATATATATATATTGTTTTTATGTCCATTTCTCCAAGCTTGCATGGGTTAGACAGACATGTTACTGAGGCATTGTTTTACAGCCAGATACTCTTTCTGTCACTTACACTTAAGTTTTTTTTTCAAATAAGGGTCTCTTATTCCTCATGGTTTCAAACACCTGAAGAAAGTGGATGATTTGTTGACAAGAACTGACAACAATATTGCTTCTACATCACAGCTTTCATACTGTGAAATGTAAACAAATAAATACACACACACACAAGGAGTGATAGAGGAGGAGTCATATGAGAGAGAAAGTAAAGGGTTGGAAGATTGCAATAGAGATGTGTGATGGTAGGATAGTGGTTGATGTCAATGAAGGGTGATGCAGAGGACAGGGAATGTTTGTTTATATATTTATATACAACTTCCTACCGTTTGGAACCTGTCTTTCTTTCATGTTCTCCTCACTGCTTTTCCACCTCAACACTCATCTCTCCATCTGCTGTCTATGACATACCCACTTCTCTCTTAACCTGTAATTTCCCTCTCCCTTCAGCTTCACTGGATCTTCATCATCTTCTTTCTTTTTCAATCTCATGTTCCCTTTTGCATCTTCCTCACATAGTTACCTCATTAACATGATAATGTTGGATCACTCTTACACAACCATTCTTTCACCCTTCTACCTATCTCCACCCCTCCCTCCCTCTCTCTCATTATAAAGAGAGTAAAGTATGATGAGAGGAACATTCATTGTTGTTCTTCTCATCATACTTCGCCATTGCATCAATTTTTCCTAAAAACCATAATCTATTCTTTTATTTCTTCTTTCAATGTGGCAGTTCTTTAGTCTTGCCTGTTATAAGGTAAACCCCACTAGTGCTGGTGCCATGGGAAATGAACCCAATACACTCTGTAAAGTGGTTGGGGTTAGGAAGGGTATCCAATTAATGCCAACGACTTTGCTACCAAAAGTAAGACATTAGAGCACAATAGGGTCATCTGATATATTGGATCATATCAAATCATCCAGCCTATGCCAATAAGGAAGGTGGACATGAAATGATAATGATGATGACTTGTATGTGAGAGTTATGTATAAATCTCTGTGTCTGTTATGTATGTACATATGTATGTGCATGTGTATGTATATATGTATGCGTATGTGTATGTATATGTAGTGAAGGTGCATGACTAAGTGATTGGATTATTTGACTCAGGATCATAAGGTCATGAGTTCAATACCTGGTGGTGTGTTGTGTCCCTGAGAAAGAGACTTTATTTCATGTTGTTCCAGTCCACTCAAAAATGTGAAGTACCTGAATTTCAAAGGGCCAGCCTTGTCACATTCTGTATCACACTGAATATCTTTGAGAACCGTGTTAAGGGGTATGTGTGTCTGTGGAGTGTTCAGCCACTTGCATGTTGATTCCACAAACATGCTGTTTGGTTGATTGGATTAACTGGAACTCTCATTGTTGTATCCGATAGAGTGCCGGTCTTTATGTTTATGTATATATTTATGCATGTGTGAATGCTTGTACAACATGGTCTCTGTGATTAGTACCTAATGACAAGGTAAAGTGAGATGACCAGTAATCATGTGAAAACACAGGTTTTACATCAGTGTCCCCCTCCTAGAAGGATGTTATGACTACATCTAAGGGTCCCTCATTCCTAGTGGTTTTACTGTGTGCCCTGACACCATCCAAGGATATTTCTGCATCCCTGCATTCAGATGATTGTCATAACATATGCTTGTTAACCCATTACTGGGACCCTGACAAGTGCTACTACTCTGGGTCAGAGTAGACCTGGGAACAATAATAGCATAGAGATGGTGCCCTACCCCTCAGAACCCCGGAACACCCAAATCAGAGCCCCCTACCACATGCAGTTTATCACTATATTCCAATGTTCTCGAGATGTGTTTTTATGGTGACCTCATTTGTGATACCATCTACTGAAAGTCCTCTGCTGATGGGAGTGTGTTGACTTGTGCAGATATAACCACTTGGAAGTGCACAGCAAGTTACAAATTCTGTCTGACATTTATGCTTCAAACCATGCAGATCTGCAATGGGATTGAATAGTCATCTGAGAGGTCATGGGCAGAAATGCTATCGACAATGAGGTAGTTCAAGAAGACTGCAATTATCTGTGAAGATGGAGCAATCATCATATTTATATTTATGTATTTCCTATAATAGCTTATTAATCTATCCCACACGTATTTTCACATCAGGTATCAATTCTTCTCCAGTGTTCTCTGTTGGTCAGATGTTCTATGTTTCCCTATGTCTATTGTCGACCTTCAGGTTCTTCTGAAATGTTAGACATCATGTGCACCTGGCCTTCCTTTTCTTCTTCAGGTTTGTGTCCATCTCAGTGCTGTTTCATAATACTAAGCCTCTGGCTGCTGCAAGTTGTGATCAACCAGTCTAATTCTTTGTTCCATTACAGGTTCTTGAAGTCTTTGCAATGATTCACTTCTTAAGACTTCTTCCTTTCGGAAGTGATGATGATAATCATCATCATCGTCATTTAGTGCTGACTTTTCTATGCTTGTATGAGTTAGATGGAATTTATTGTGACAGGTTTTCTACAGCTGGATGCACGTCCTACCCCCAATCCCCACTTGTTTCTGAGCAAGATAGTATCATCCAATAACCAGATATATTTTTCATAGAAGACTGGAAATGAAGAACAACAAATAACATCACTTGTGTGACAATGATCCTCATTTACAACCATCAAGGGTACAGACAAACACTCAGACACACTAACATATACGATAAGCTTCTTTCAGTTTCCATCTATCCAATCCACCCACAAAGCTTTAGTCAGCTCAAAGTTATAGAAGACACTTTTCCAAGGTGCGATGCAGTGGGACTGAATAGGGGACTACATAATTGGGGAGTAAACTTCTTAACCACACAGCCATGATTGCATCTATAATGATCATAATACAAGATTTTTCAAAATCTTATCATGCACCCTGATGAAAAACGTCTTACTCTTTGGTGATTTCCTGAGTTTTGTTCCACCTATTGCCAATATGAAGCACTGTTGGATATATAATGGTATTGCACAGGCAAATCTTTTAGGTAGGTGCGTAGTGTATACACAGAGATTTTTGTATATATTCATTGAAATATTGCTGTTGGCTTTCTGGTTCAGTCATTGGACTGCTATGCAGGGGCACCATCTTGAAAGGTTTTAGTTGAACAAATTAACCCCGTCCTTATGTTTTTTTTTTTAAAGTCTAGAACTTGTTCTACTGATCCCTTTTGCCAAGGTGCTGAGTTATGGGGATGTAAACAAACCTCTGGTTGTCAAATAGTTGGGTAGGGTGAGAAACAGACACAAGGGAACATGTATATATATATATATATATATATATATATATATATAT
>NC_068985.1:54420206-54422802 GCF_001194135.2 Octopus bimaculoides | reverse complement strand
ATATATCAGTTTCAAATTTTTTTAAAAACATTTTTTTTGCAATTGTCTGATAATACAGACATAGACTTGCCCAAATGCATCGAAAATTAACATTGATATTTTTTTCACCGTTGTTACAATCATCTGAAATGGAACTGTCAAAGCGCGATATTTGAGCAATTTTACTATTCAACTTCAAAAAAGGACGTAAAGCAGTTGAAACTTCTCACGATATCAACGAAACATTTGGTGAGGAAATGACCAGTAAGTGGTCAGCTCGAACATGGTTTAAATGATTTTGCAGTGGAAGATCGTGAGTGTAGTCGACGCCTATCTGTCATCGGTAGCAGTCAATTATAGACTGTCATTGAGAAAGATCCACGTAAAACCACTTGAGAACTGGAAAAAGAACTTCAAGTTAGCCAGAAAGCTGCCTGCAACCATTTGCATGCAATCAGAAAATGAAAAAAAAGCTCGACAAATGGGCACCACACAATCTGAATGAAAATCAGAAAATGCATGAATATTAAATTTGCTTGTTGCTTCTCCGTAACCAGACTGATTCATTTTTCAACTGTATTGTAACTTGCGATGAAAAGTGGATTTTGTACAATAATAAAAAATATTCTTTGCAGTGGTTGGACCAAAATGAAGCACTGAAAACCTTCCCTAAACCCGAACTCTTCAAAAAGAAGGTTATGGTGACTGTTTGCCACTGCTAATTAAGTCACTTAGGTAACAAGACCTGTTAGCTATTTCTAGTGAGCCTTCCAGGAATGTGCCCCATAAAACTGCCTGTACACCTTCAGTATCCATAATTTTCACCGAGTACACTGCATGGAATTCCTACATACACCTTTTCTGTACAAGCACGGCCACTTTTCCAACAGCTGTCAGGTGCTGTTTTCTTTGATGTTAACTAAAACTTTTAAGTTCATTTTGGGGCATCTCAGTTCTGCTTTAATACCTCTTAACTGCATTGACAAAGTATGAGTGTGTGATAAGAATTTTTCTTTCCACTGCAAATTCTAACATAAGTTCTTTTTCATAAGACTTCAAACCAGTCATTAACCAGGTTTTCTTTAGTTTGAGTTACAACAGTTCCTGGGATTTGTGAATATGCGAGTCAGTGTGCAATTTAAGGAGTTGTATGTACTTCTATTCATATACGTAATGGATGTACATGTCTCTTTGGTACACAAATATATAGTGAATATTTACATTCCTTGTCGATATGACTTTTGAAGAGCCATAGGCTCTAGCGTAGCTGGAGGGGGCGGTTCGCCCTGAGCCGCACCACTTTTGGGTCTGGTGTAGGCAATGCGTGTTTTTTGTGGGGCCCGGGGACTGCAAACTGAAGGGCTGCTCCGGGCAGCACACACTCTAGCTACGGTAGTGCCCATGGGGCAAAAAAAAAAAAAATTCCTTTAGTTGAGAAACAGGCATGGGATGATGATAGAAAGAGCATTCGGCCATAAAATCCTACCTCAATCCATGCTAACATTTAAAAACGTTGAACGAACGCAGCTACCTGTATATATGTCTGTATGCATATATATATATATATATGTGTGTGTGTGTGTGTGTAAGTTTATTTATGGAAATATTGTGTAAAATTTCTCACGCATATACACTGCATATCTATGTTTATACGTTTTATATATACATATACAAATGTGTGCATTTGTAATAAACCCCTTCATCTTCGCATCAGCAGTCGGTAATTAGAAAATAAAATGTGAATGAATAAATATCTATGTATAAGAAAAAAACCATTGGTTGAAATAATTCCTCTTCATTGGCTCCCGTTTATGGTGTGAGAAATTTTGTCATCTTAATTCCTCATATTTCAGTCGGCACCAAACTCTCCGGTTCCCACCAATATACTCCACCCCTCTTTAAATGTCAACTTGATTTAATTATATTGACTTCTAATATCGATAAATCGCTGGGTTTATACTCAAATTGTATCTGCATGGTCTTTTGGACACTTTCCTCAGAACACTTCAATTTAATGTGTGAATGAAGGAAGGGTGGTCTTCATGGATCCTTTTCATTATGATTATTGTTATAGTGCAGACAGTAATTTCTTTCAGTTTATTGTTAAATCTTTATCTTTCTCACTCTACGTTTACTGTTGAGTGGACTCTGTTATGTATTTGATGGTCACCTATCTATATAAGCAGATCACTTATCTGCTATTTCCTGTTAAGTTCATAAAGTAGCTGTTACCGGTGAGCAAAATAGGAATCGAAATAGCCCACTTTCATACATGTAAGTACACACACACACACTAACTGAGATTTCAAATCGCACTTTACAAATGTATATATGTATATGAAGAGATAGAAAGGGAGAGACAGAGAAATCACTACTGTGCTGTTTAGTTTTGGGCGTTATGTTTTGATGTAACATTATTATTATTATTATATGCATTTTTTAATGTTCATAAAGCTTATAAATTGTATCTATAACAAAGCATCGCATATTTCATTTTTATAGAATATGTATCCTGTTGTTTGTCTTGGACTGAAATATTTTTGTAGTTCACACCCATCACTTACTTCCTTTCAAACAATACCATTTATATAAATGGTATGTATGTGCTATATATATA
>NC_068985.1:54413282-54419998 GCF_001194135.2 Octopus bimaculoides | reverse complement strand
TATATATATATGATTTCGACGTTTGTGTCCTACTCTAAAATAAGGGCACTTATTGAAACAGTTTGTGTGTTACTGAATGTAACTGATGTTAGTTTCTGAATAGACAACAGCTTCCTTCGCTATGTGAGATGCAGACTCGTAGTCTGTAAGACTTTAGAAGTTCTATTTTTATTTATTAAAAAAAAAAAAATTATCCTCTATCTTCTATCTACTTTTCCTTCCAGAAATCGTTGCTGATAGCGATAGCCGACCTCTGTTAATATACTATTTTCTTTCTTTTCCTCCACAGACAACTGTGGCGTTATTCAATTTCTTTTATAAAATATATTCCCAAAATTACTCGTGACTTTGCCTGCCTACCAACTGAAAGATTTCAGATTTTTGTAACTTATTTTTTTTCGCACATAAATCGTTTCCCAGTTAATACATGTGACTTTTGCATGTTACTTCGCTCATCGGTGTTTATGTTTTACTTTTCACAAGTTTATGACCTTATTTATATTTCCTCATTGGAATAATCTTAATAAAGTGTAAATATAGTTATATAACAGTTTAGGAAAACTAATTGACGTTAATACGCCCTCTTTCAGTTTCATATACCCTATCACTCCCCACTTCAAGTATTTGTAATTGTTTGATGGAATATTATCCAGTTCGGAGAGGAGTACCTTTTTTTTTTCTTCCGTTCCGGGGTGATGTTCGTACAATGTTAGACATTCCTTGTGGTATCTGCTCTCCCAGAAATAAATTATATGCTGGAATTTGTCTGGTTGTTGGTGATGGTTTCTCTTCACACTTGTTAATGTTGGAAAACTTCAGATTTTCATCGTTTCGTTTTTGTTTCTGTCGAAAAACCTCCCCGAGAGAGATATCATTATGTGTGTGTATGTGTGGAGTTTGGAAAGCGTTAGTCTTGTTTACAGGTTATGATTTGGCCCACATATGCATTGCATTTTGTTCCTCAGCAAGCTTCTATTTTCCCTTTTCATCTTCTCTCTTCCTTCTTCTCAGCACACAAACAGTCTTGTGTAAACACTACTTATAAACGTTAACACTGTGGGGTAAAGAACAATCTTATTGCAAGATGATCGTAAGAGAATATTCCTCATTCGTAGCTAACAGATTAGATGTTCAATGACTTGATAATCTGTTAACATTATCATGGGATGTGTGCTTATTTCCTGCAGTGAGTGTTTCAAAATAAATATTTTTCTTTACTTGATAGAGATGCAGCCTTCCTCTGTTCTCCTTTATTTTAGCCATCTGAATGTTGGATGAAAATTACACTATTACAGCATAATTTGGATTGTTACACCGATCTTCGGAAGCCAAAGGACCTTCTTCACAAATGTCTCAAAGAGAGTTCTTTGTTGGGAATATGAAATATTTAGTAAAGAAATTTGGAAGTTGATTGCAATGAAGGTGATTTGCATTGAATAGTTTAGATATTGTGAGAGCCATTGCAATAGTTATTATAGGAGAGCGGACATACAAATCAACAGTGGGTTATGAATTAAATTGCAGGGGTTTATTATTATTATTATTATTATTATTATTATTATTATTATTATTATTATTACTTCTTTGTAATGAATTTTTGTATCAGTGATCAGCTTGGGTCAAGGGTTGGAACATTTTAACTAATTACCCCAAAATATATATATTTACGCCGACGTTACCTCCTTGGGATCATTCTGATTTAGCGGACACCATTTGTTTTCTAACGAAACACTTTCAAACTTGGGACACTGGTAGAATGTGTCATATAAAACATCTTTTACTCTTAGTGTTGTTGAGAAAAGTTTATATTTTAAAAGTTATTTCGTGTTAAAGTTGTCGTATTTCGGTAATTTCAACCAATCACTGACGTCTATTGAGATGAAAACAGTTACTGCTGTGGTTCGTCAACAATACGTTGTGGCGGTGTAATGGGATCTTTTCCCTTGAATAAAATTAGTGCCGTTGTTTGTCAACAACAACTATCAACGGTACTATTATTTATGACATCGTTCGTGCGTTTGTACTGGTTTTAGTTTTAGGGTTCGGGTTTTAGGGTTAGGGTTATGAGTATTTTTGCCCAAGATATACAAGTATACGAAGTTTGAATGTGTTTCGGTAGAAAACACACTAAATAAAAAATGGTGTCTGCCAAATCAGAAAGACCCTCTCCTTGATTTGAAAGGAAGAAAATCATAGATTGTTTGAATTCAAAAGGTCTATTGAATCTATATGGAGAATAGAATTATAGATATGAAAAAAAAATATATAAAACAAATGCGATAAAATAAATATCCTCATTATGAAACAAGGATCCTTCTAGAAACTTATTCACGTCAGGTTTTGGAGAAATGATGTTTCATTTTTGTTACAATTACATCAAAATTTGGGCATTTTAATGTCAGAGCAGTTTGAATACAGTTTTCGGGGCCGAATCAGTTACTCTTTGTTTTTATGTTCATTAGAGTGGGAAAATCCTTGTTTGCAAAGGTAGGTTGTTGCAAATGGTTAGCAACATTTTGACTGCTTCCTCATGCCAGAAGAAAAATTTCTGCTGTAACAAGGAACACGTTTTTAAAATAATTTTACTTATGTCTCATGAGTCCTCATTTCCCTTATGAATTTCATTTTTATCCCACTTAGGGCAATTTATCCCGGTTCACTGACCCCTGGCCTAGGTGGAGAAGCAAAGCTCTAGCTCCAAGTATTTTGTAAAGGATTAAGAATTGTTTAGGGTCTTTAGTAATATTTGACTCAAAAGAAGAAACCGAATATTCTTTAATACAATTTCAAATATGTTAAATGTATTGACCTAATTAAGGAATTAATGTATTGCTATTATTATAGGTTGCTAAATATTAACTTAATAGTTAATAAAGTTTTCTTTACAGTAAATAATTAGTTCTTATTGATAAACTCTATTGTAGATAGCCTTTATCTTACTTTTCTTTTTAACTACCAGTTTTAAACTTTGGACAACGACTCTAAACTCAATAACAAAAACTTATCAGTTTAGTGTTTTATGGGTACAATATTTTCTCTCTGTAACTCATCGTTTTGGAAGTTATATTTAATTATCTGATTGATAGCAGTAAATCATTTCCAAAATATTTTTTGTTTATTTTTTTCTTTTAACATTAATCATGGTTATATGAAAGCAAAAACCAGTAAAACAACATATACAATTTGTGTGTTTGCGTCTTGTATTAAGATACTTTATTAGTGAAAAAAGTCCTGCAAAGTGGAAGAAGGATGACTAAAGAAATTTACAAATTCTATTTGTATATAGGTTTTACGGCGCTGTATAAAGTCTCCCTTGGTTTACTACAAATACAGAATCTTGCATACCATTATATAATATATGTTGCGTGTTCACTTATGGAAATAATACAAGAAACGAACTTTAAAAATTAACAGCAAGACTTTATTCCTTCGTTAAATGATACAGTGGATAAAATAAAAGCATCACGAATTCTGATTTTTTGGTTCATCCATCGTTTGCATAATTCAGCTCGGGCTGTCTACATGTGCTCCGTTATATTAATTTTGTTCGAGTGAATAATGGCAGGAAAATAACATGGCTCACCTTCATGAAAATCGTTCACCCATCTCCTCATAGATGATTTGTTACGCCCATTTATAGAAAGAGGGTAGACTCCAGAGCACATTCAGATTAGTTGTTTGAGAACGTATTGCACGCTATGTCTTGATATCATGTAATGGTTGCAAATGAGCATTGTCATCATACAAGCAATGTGATAATCATTACCTGTTTTTGAAACAGGAGATGGTTGGTGACAGGAAGAGCATCTGGCTGTAGGAAACCTTCTTCAAAATATTCCATCTGAGCCAGGCAAGCACAGAAAAGTGGTCATGATGACGCTGATGATATTTATATTATCAGAATAAAAATTTTCTGTGTAAAGTATTCATCATTGTAAATTAATGTTTGCTATGGGTTATTAAGTTGACGGTTCTTGTAAATGACATATCTGTAGGGTATTGTTGACGTGAAACTCAAGCATATAATTGTGAGATTTTTTTCTTATTGGTTGTTTATATTCATTTCAGTTTGAAGGAAGGGACTTTGCCCTATTCATGGTCTTTGCAGATTAATGAGGTTACCGTAACTCTTGTACAAGTAGTTAGTCAATGGCTACAGGAAAAGGGAAGAGAATTCCAGGTGGACTTTATCAGAAGAATGGACTGAATGTAGTGGTTAGTGCAGGTCCTGGGCCGTTGGACACATTATATTTGATGAGAAGAGACTTGAGTGAGTTGAGAATGCCTAAGAGGAAGTAGCATGTGACCAGTCAGTTGTGAAGAGCAGAGGTCATTATAGTTGTAGTGGTGATAGGAAAGGTAGAAAGAGGGAATAGCATATCTGTAGGCCAGAGGTTGGAATGTCTGTGTGTCACTTTAGGCCAATTAAATGGCTAACTTTTGGGTGTGGTTGAAGATAATTGTGTGTTGCATCATTTAAGATGTGGAAGCAGTATTCCATTGTTAATGTCACCTAAGCTTTATAAAAAGTTAGTAATTGCTAGGGACCAAAAGGAGGGCCAACCTTTGCTGTGTCAAGGATGTGTGTTTGCCTAGAGAAATCATTAGTGATGATGAGGTCCAGCATTTGTAGAAAAAGCTGAGTGGATTCTAGCTGCATGCTCATGTTTTGGAGTGGTTGTGTGATGTTTTGATATATGTAGTTGTCTTTTTATATTGTTGAAGGAGACATAATTGGCATGACTCCATCAGGAGATGTTTTGAACTAAAGCAGATTTGGTATGATGTGTCTAGCTTGCATGTGGATGACAGTTGTGTGCAGAATGTTAGGGAGAATTGGAAGATGATATCTTCTGTGTAGGGATGAATGTTGTTGCTGGTCATTGCAAGTAAGTCGTTGATGTATCGGACAAAGAGTGTGAGGGTGCAGAACTAAATCTTGAGGAACACTAGAGTTGAAAGTGTAGTGAGTTAGAGCTCTGTTAGTGCACACCATGATAGCACAGTCTGACAGGAAGTTGCTGATTTGATGGATAAGAAATGGATGAAGTCCACAAGTGAACCAGAAGGTTTGTGTTAGACCTTTCACAAAATTTCTAGAGGGTGAGAGACTCCTGGTGAGTGTCATCAGAAAGTAGGTCTCTAGTAGATCTGACTTTACAAAAGCAGTACTGGTAGTCAATTATGGAGTAAATTTAAGGGTTGGAGAAGGTTGGTGTTAATGGTTGCCTCTGTCAGATGTTGGAGTGAGTGTGATAGGATTATAGTTGGAAGGGTCAGAGGATATTCTTGTCTAAGAATGTAATATAATGTAGCATGTTTCCAAAGGTCTGGCACAATCTGGGTGCATTTGGCACTAAGCACTAAGGAGATTGTCATTCCCTTGCCAAAACTAAGGAGGCCTCTTGAGCCCACATTGTGTTCATTCATTTGTCAATCACTTTACAGAGTATACAGGGTTACTTTGTCATGGTAGCAGCACTAGTGAGATTGCCTTGTCATTTGCTTGAAGTTTTCCCATGTTGTCTATAAGTATAGCTAAGAGACTGAGAATGTTTCACAAGCCAACTTTCCTCACATCAGAGTTTCTAAACCAAGGTGAATTTACTCTGAAATGGTAAATTTAGCCTATCCTGTGAATAAATTTGCCATTCTGAATTTGTACATAGTTTTTTCAATTGAATTTTTTTTTTTACAAAATCTGAAGTTGAAAAGAAAATTTAAAGTAGGCCTCTATTGTGAAAAAAAAATACTAATTTTTTCTATCACTTTGGATTTAACAACTTGTATACATCTTAATAACTGTGTTACTGATGTAGTCTAATTTAGAAGACAACTGTGTTTGGTTCTGTTATCTATTCATTAGGTGCAATGAGTGAAATAACATTGTGCTATTTTACTGTCATTGTTATTAGATCTTTAAAATAATTTGTAAAAACAGAATTTTAAATTTCCTTTTTGTCAATTGTTTTATTATGGTTGAAAATGTAAACACAATTTATTGAATAAAAAAGTGAATGGGGGTAAATTTACTTCCAAGAAGTTGCCACTGGGTAAATAGAAAACAAATGTTAGGAATCCTGTCCTAGATATGTTGCAAGAAAACAATGTCTGCTGTCCTTTCTCCTAAATTGCTTTTACTAATTACATTGTCTTTATATTTGAAATATTGCTATTTATTTAACCTTTTTGATATCAACCTGCCTGAGATAACTCCTGGTTCTTTGATGCATACTTTCTGTTTTAAAGTGATCTAAATTAAAACTTACCATCAAAATTTCATGTTAATTTATGCTCCAAACACCAGCTTAATAATGGCAATGTTATTTTACTAAATTCTTCCTTATTTAATTATTTTAAAAATTAATTGAAACAAAGGTAGTGTATTTCAACAGAAATATGGTAAACAAACGGGTTAAAGCAGTCTGTTGCCCTTTCCCAAGGAATAATATCATTTGTTTTGGGAACCATGTTATATTACTATAACACTTATGCAGATACACACACAAACATGTGCACACACGCACATATACATACACACATCATCATCATCATCATCATCATCGTTTAACGTCCGCTTCCCATGCTAGCATGGGTTGGACGATTTGACTGAGGACTGGTGAACCGAATGGCTGCACCAGGCTCTAATCTGATTTGGCAGAGTTTCTACAGCTGGATGCCCTTCCCAACGCCAACCACTCCGAGAGTGTAGTGGG
>NC_068985.1:54405805-54413272 GCF_001194135.2 Octopus bimaculoides | reverse complement strand
ATATATATATATATATATATATATATATATATATATACACACATATATATATATATTTGGTTTTATGTTAAGAGAGAAATTCCATAATAATTTTCATACCTACTACATGTTGCAGGCTTGATAGTTGGTAGCCTTAACCCATGAATAAAGATGTTTTAGCCACCAGTGCAGTGTTGAGTATTCATTCTCATTGTTCAATATTAACATGTATGTAATTACACACACACACACACACGTGCACTTGCACAAACATGATGCTCTGCCATTTCTACTTACAAGGCATTAGTCAACTTGAGACTGACCCCAAAACCTTGTGGTTGGAAAGCAAACTTCTTAACTACACAACAATGCCTGTGCCTACACTGTTTCTCAGACACTTATTATTCTACTGTTCTGAAAGGAATTCTGATAATTCTGTTAAGTTTCAACTTCCGTTCTTTCTTACTTTATTGCTTTAATTATCATTCTTTCGTTAATGTTGTTCTGTATTTTACTCTCAAATTGCTTTTTGTTTACTCTTCCTAATAATCTTTTAGCTACAAGTGTTATGTGTTTTATTATTCAATCCAAACTTTCATTTCTCCATCATGTATATAACCAATGCAATAATCTGAAAATGTGTTCGGGATATATAATCATAGAATATTATGGAATTAAAGGAGAATGTTTTGTAATCCATATGAAAGGCAAATATAATATTGATTTCAAATTTTGGCACAAGGGGGAGGTTAAGTTGATGACATTGACCCCAGTGCTCAACTGGTACTTATTTTATTGGCCCCCAAAAGGGATGAAAGGCAAAGTTGACCGTGTCAGAATTTGATCTCAGAATGCTAAGCATTTTGCCTGGCATGTTAACAATTCTGCCAGCTCACTGTCTTGGCAAATATGATATTAAAAAGTGTTATAAAGAGGCGGACATGGCTGTGTGGTTAAGAAATTCACTTAGAGCCATGTGGTTTCAGTTTAAGTACACTACACAGCACCTTGGGCAAGTGTCTTCTACTATATTCCTAGATCATCTAATGCCTTGTGAGAGAATGCAGTAGACAGAAACTGCGTGGAAGCCTGGTGTGTGTGTATGTTTGTGTATTTGTCCTTCCCCACCATTGATTTACAACTGTTGTTGGTTTGTTTACATTCCCATGACCCAGCTGTTCAGCAAAAGAGACTGATAGAATAAATACCATACTTAAAAAATAAGTACTAGAAGTTATTCGTTTGACTACACTCCTCAAGGCAGTGCTCCAGCATGTCCGCTGTCCAGTAGCAGAAGCAAGTAAATGGTCTTATGTAAGAAATAATTGACTACATTCTATATGATGTCATTCTACATCTCTCTCTCTCTCTCTCTCTCTCTCTCAGTGCATCAGTTATCAAATGTACGCTTTTCCAAGCTTATATATGTCACTAGGGAAATATTGAGTGATGTGAGTTGGAAGGGGAATGTGTACAAGGCAGACTCATACACATAGAGTTGAAGTTAAACCTGAGTCAAGCTACTTGCAACTATTGATTGGATAGAAAAATTGTGAAATCTGGAGTCATCATTTTTCACAATTCTGTTGCTTCTTAAATAGTAATAATAGAGATCATCTACTGTTGTTACTCCTAAGTGGTTAATAGTAAATAGGTGCAGGTACGGCTGTGTGATTAATTAAGTTCACTTTCCAAACACATGGTTTCAGGTTCAATCCCACTACTTGGTATTTTGACCACATGTTAAGTATTCTATAGCCTCCAGTTGTGAGTGAAATTTGGTTGAGAGGATATTATTTGGAAGCCTGTTGTTATGTGTGTGTGTCTTTTTTGCATTGATACTTTATGGGTAGTGGTGATGTTTGCTCATGTTCTGCATAACCAATATATTTTCCTTTTTAGTGGTCCAGTAACCTAGTAAGAGTTGCCATTAGGCAGGGCATCCAACTGTGGGATGCTGTCTCAAAAAATTCTGTTCAACCCATGTCAGCATGGAAAAAAGAAAGCAAACATAAAAACAATGATGATGATGAAGTAGGAAAATAACATGTTATAATTTTATAATTTTCATTTTTGTCAAAATTCTATCTCTTAAAATGACAATTCTTACTAGAAACTAAACCCATCTTATATTTCCAAGAAAACCATTTTCCTTTTCCCTATCATTTTGGGTTTTCCATTAGATTTTTTAAAATCAATAATGATATTCTTAAAGATAACTGTTTTATGATTTTATAGTTGTTAAAGTTGTGAATTTGTAGTTGTTAGAGTTGTGTAGTCTGGTTGGGTGATTGAGTTCAAAGTTAGCCTTATGATGTGTATTTAGATTTAGCTCATTCTTCCATTCTTCACCATCAACTATAACTTATGTAAATTGGTGCCATGAGCTGTTGACATTTGCAATGATTGTTTATTAAGCCATTCAATCCAAGTTATATACAAAAATACCCACCCTCACACAAAAAACAAAACAAAACAAAAACAATAGTTGGAAGAAAATTTGATATCAGAGAAGCTGCTTAAAAATGACTCAATAGAATATTCTTTCACATGTCGCAAGAATGCTAAGGATTTCTATCTGAGATCTTATTGAGTTATTGCTTCACTCACTGTTGAAAGATTTTATCGTTATGTAATCACAGGCATGGTTATGTTAAGAAACTTGTTCTCCAATCATTGTGGTTTCAGATTCAGTCTGATTGTGTAGCACTTTGGACTAATGTCCTAGGCTGACCAAAAACTTGTGAGTGGATTTGGTTAGATGGAAACTAAATATGCTCATTGTGCATATATGATGATAGTAAATGAGTGTTGTTTATTTACATTCTTCCACAAAAAAACATGTCTGGCCTTAGGAAAACATTACCTTGGCAACAAATGAGGGTTGGTGACAGGAAAGGTATCTATCCATAGAAAATCTACTTCAATAAATCCTGTCTGATCCATGCAAGTGGATGTTAAAAATCATGATGATGATTTAGTATATATAGCCTGATAATGCTCATTTCTCTCTTGGGAGGATTTGTGTAACATATGTTACAAAAATAGTCATGGGTTGTGTAGTGCTTTTATATTCATACTGATGAATTGTATTTCTTCATGGTATATATTTGTAACTAGGAGGAGCCTAACCAGATACTCACAGTAGTTCTAGTGGTGTGATATGAATGGTGAAGTTTCTGCTAGTAATTTTGGCATCCTGTCAGCTAAACTAGCTATTAATCAGTTATGCTAAGATATTTCCCTATACTAGAAATATTAGTTTGGCTTTGATGATGAAGTGTTGGTTGTTATGATGAGACTCCAAATAAATGCATTTTAGGCCTCTTGAAAGAAAGGCTGTGAGCTATCATTGTTTCTATTTAAAAAGGCCTTCAGAAACCAGAAGGGGTTTTAAAGGATAGTGCTTCCTTCTTGTTTTATGGCATTAAGTGAATAAGATTTGCATCTGGATAAGACTCTATTCTGTATTAGTGATGTTACCAGTTGGTCTGGTATCACCTGTTCTTTACAGCTTGGTGATCTAAGACTTGTTGAAGGCCAGCAGTGAAATTGAACTCAAGATAATGAGTTGTTAGTGAATACTATATTCATTTATCTATTTTACCACTATTCTCTCATATTCTGGAGAAGCACTGAACACTTTGTTAAACTTGGTTTGGTTGCAAAGCAAAAAAGAATAGAGAATACAGTAGAGTGGTGAACCAATGAACCAATATGAAGCACCTTGTTCAGTCTTTTTGTTTCACACCATTATCACCATCATTTTAATGTCCACTTTTCCATGGTTGCATGGGTCAGATGGAATCTGTCGAGGTAAATTTTCTACACTGGATACCCTTCATTTATTTCCAAATAAGGTAATATTTCCCCATGACCAAACATGTTTTCACAGCAGATTGGAAATGAAAAACACTGCTTACATGATGGTGACACTTTACAGCTATCATGCAAAGTCAAGGCAAGGAGACAGTAACACATATGCATGCAGACACACGCAAATATTCATACATATGTACACAATGCAGGCTTTTTTCAGATTCCCTTCACCAAGGTTTTGGTTAGATTGGGGCTGTAGTAGAAGGCACTTGCCTAAAGTGTCACACAATGGGGCTGAGCCCAAGACCATGTGGTTAAGAAGTAAGCTTCTCACCACAGTGCCATGCCTGATGTTATTTATTTATTAAATAAATAAGACTTAGTTGAATCTGAAATGTCTTATTTCAGATTTTCCATAATCGCTTTATAATACTGGTTTACATCAAATCTCTTTTTTTTCCCATTAATCCTTTCTTCCCTATCACCTTCTCTTTTTTCCTCTCTGTTCAAATACCTTTTATCCCAGCATTCTTAACAGTTGTTAAAATATTTATCATAGCAAATTTAGAATATGCATCAAACATCTCTTTAGATATTACTTGCTGCTTTTCATTACTGACATTTCATTGTGATATAACACCACATCTTCAATTCATATCTTAACCCTTTAGCATTCATATTATTCTGTCAGATGTAATACTTACTTATTCACATTGTTTTTAATTAATCATACAATATCTTGTAGCTTTGAGATTTAAATTATATGATTGTTTGTCTTTAGAATGACATTGTAGGGTAGGTGTGAGAGTCAGATCTGGCCACTTTGAACATAAAACAGGTTGAATATTTCAATCTGATATAGCTGGTTTGAATGCTAAAAGGTTGAATTCTATTATTTTCTGGTAGATATTAATGTCTTACTGGATTTGCCAATAATTCTAAATGGATTATTTAAATAATAAATATTTGCTTTCAACTTTAGATTCATTACACTTCAATAATTGGACTTGGGTTTGGTTCTCTTAGGGATAGCTCTTGCTAAAACCAATAGTTGAAATGTCAACTCATCTCTGCTTTTTTGAGTATGTGTCGTGATTGCATGCTTTAGACATTTTATCTATGGTAAATAATGTCTAATCCTGCTCATTGTCAGCTAATGGTCTCCTTCTATAATGTCATGAATTGGATGGTCTCACAGGAGCTGGCAAGTCAGAAGACTGTTCCAAGTTCTGCTGTCTACTTTGGCATAGTCTCTATGGCTGGATACCATTCCTAACACTAATCACTTAACAGAGTGTGTTGGGTGCTTTTTATATGGTACCAAAAGCAATGAGGTCACCAAGCAGCTTGCTTGGTGACCTCATTGCTGAAGTGGTGAGTAATATTGAGGGAGGTGGCTTTGTTCTAGGTGATGAGAGTTTAGAGGTTGAATAGAAAAGAAATGGTATTTTATCAATGAATGAAATACCAGGACATCATTTGATGGCTTACCTATTACCAAATGTTTAGTCTACATATCATTTATCTGTTTCATTATAGAAAAGAAACAGTTTCTCATTGGATTTTAAAAATATATTACATTCTTTGTTTTAACATCAACATTAAATCTTTGACATATTATCGTTCTAAGTAGGCTGTCAGTAAAAAAGAAACTGCATATAATTGTGTGAAGACCAACTTATCTAAAGATAAAAAAACAAACAAATTTGCCTTCACTTGTATTTTAGATGTCATTGTCACCACCGTCATTCAATGTCCACTTTTCTGTGCTTGCATGGACCAGATTGAATTTATTGAGGCAAACTTTTTTTTCTTTCTGTTAACAATTTAATGAATTAGGGTTGTGGGCCCTGGAAAGGTTAGCACTGCTGAGGATAGTACTAACTGGACACAAGTTGAGGTTTGATCAACCATGGTTAGGTTACTCAGGTGAAGGTATTTGATTGTTGAAAGATCTGAAATGCCTAATGATCTGGAAACATCATTAATGGTATGTCTAGGTGCATCGCAACAAGGTGATCTATGAAAAACTATCTGATAAAGGCAAGTAGAATAAAATACCTCGCTAATACTTTGTGAACCCAAGATTTTTATACCAGTAGGATGGTATCTATTCAATGGGTCCATAGTTCTAAATAGAATATAAATTTTGATTACTGATTCTAAGTTTTGTTGCTCAAGTTAATCTACAATAGATGATGTGTTTAAAAATAACTTAATGAGTAACCCAATCCTTCGTTCAGGTCTTTGATTGCAGCATCATGTTGTAGGAATATGTCTATATTATTACAAATATAATCATTTCTAAATTGGTCTTATTGTCTGTTAGTTTCATATAGGACTGATGCTGGCACTGTGACAAGATAGTGCAGCAAGCATTTATGCATCTTCCTATTATTATGTATATGTATATATATCATTCAATCTCTCCTGATCATCGAAGATTCTTGAGAAATAATAACAAAAGCTCACCTGCAAGCAGTCAGACATTGTTGCAGCTGCTTTTATGCAAGTTAGTTTTGTTATTATATTTACTTACTACTGAGGCTTGGATTAAAAAAAAAAAAAAACTTAGTCTTTTGTATTCTTAATATTATGTGTTTATATGCCATTGTGCCCCAATAGGTAATGAGTCTCTCTCTGACCCCATACTCTGTCAACTCTGGTGTGTCATTAAAATTCCATTTATCAGTTCTCTTTGATAATAATTTACTTGTAATAGATGCCATTTTGTTTTCGTCTATTTTTTTTTACTTTTTCATAGAAGAGATTTTACTCATTTACACTTCAAGAATATAGATATTATTTGGTGTACTTAATTTTAAAAAGAAACAAAAAAGATTGTGTTAGTATGTAAATCATCTCACCCAAATGTAAGTTGAGTTGAATCATTTCTGTAAGGCTATGAGCTGCTCTTTTCTTCTATCTATAAGAGAACAAAGAAGTCTGCTAAAAGAACAAAAGCTTTTCTGTTTGATAATTTTTTTCTTCTACAGCAATGTCTATGGAGAAGCACACATATTATTCCTCTCACAGAGACATATCTTTTGTTTCATACTTTTTTCTTTCTCTCCCTCCCTTCAGTTCAGTTATATTATCTTACAACTTTTTTCTGAAAGGTAGAGAATCTGCACATAAGATCCACTCACCCAACCACTCACCTCTTGTACACATGAACAACAAAGACTTTCAGTTATTGTGGTGTAATGTCTCTCACTTCCCTCATTTCTTTACTTTTATCTGCTGTCTCTTCCACTTACCACAGCTATTTCACATCCTGCACTGAGGGCATCCATCTCACCTTTCTCTGAAGTCCTCGATTTCCGTGACTTCAATATACACAGGTACTCTTCATTCCAACATTAACCCTGCTGATGCAAAGATCAAATTATTTGCTATTCTGAATAGTCTGCACCAGTTAACCTCATCATCTGCCTCTATCTCCTAACTGACTCACCAAACACTACAATTTCATCTAAACTATCCATTTTCCAAAGTACTCTTGACATCAGCAAAGCATTTGACTATGTCTAGCAAAATTGGACTGATGACTTCCATTCAGATCACACTTTTGCAACAATTTTAGCAGTGCATATTCAAGTAATATTTTTTTCATGCATTGAAGCATGTAATATTGGTCCAACTTTACATGTAGGACTCGGGGTGATT
>NC_068985.1:54398505-54405478 GCF_001194135.2 Octopus bimaculoides | reverse complement strand
GGTGGGAGGGAGGGGTGAGAAAAGCTCCCACTACAAAGAGGAGAGTATTAAAGAAGGGAAGGTGGAGGTGAGTGGCTTTATGCCAAGTGTTGAAAGTCTAAAGTATGATAGAGGGACCAGCACAGGTGTCTTGAAGAGAAGATACATAGTTGAAAGAAATAAAAGGAAGGTAATGATGGGTTGCTAAAGCAAACTTTCAAGGTACAAGAGGGTGAGCAGAAGAGGGGATACAAACAGTGGGTCATAGGAGGGGATGAGAGAGTGGATACTTTCACATGAAGGCAAGGAGAGAGTAGCAGATGGTTAAAGGTGGGGGTAGAGGTGAATATAGCGAGTAATGAACAAGGATGGAACTCCCTTTTGTTATTCTCTCTTCCTTCATTACACCATAAGTATGTATGTATGTATGTGATTGATTGATTGATTGATTGATATACATGGGGAATGAATAAGGAGAATGTAAAGATATAAATGATGGAGGAAAATGATGAATTTTATTTAGCAATAAACATTGAATAATGAATGCAAGTTTGTTTTGGTAGTCCAGAACATGTAAATAGCTTCTATTATCATATTTAATAAACAAGCTACTTGTATGTCTGCATTAATTTGAAATACGAAAAGTTCACAGAAGATAATGCAGAATTTGGACTACTTTGTCAGGTGAAATTGTTTAATTGTTAGATACACCTCGATTTTAATATATCTTCTTGACTTTAGGATATATGAACTCAGTGTTAAACTTTTTTTTAAAAACTATGGAAGACGATAATGACAACTACTATAATAAATAAAAATGATTTTCTGATAAATCAAAAGGGGATATGGGTAATATAATTTAAAAATTAGTAAGTGTATAAAACATTATTAGTATTTAAATAATTACCAAATATGAATAATTATTATAATATAGCTGGTGTATTTAACAGTATAGATAAATACGTATACTAACAAACACGCACACACTCTCTCTCTTTCTCTCTGTATATATACCTGTTGTAAAGTTAACCTTGTTGAAATTACATGATCATCTTTTTTTCTGGAAATCTAGAAACTGAATTTGATCTTAATAATGATAGTTTTAAAATCAATTTTGATATTTAGTTTGTTGAGCAAGGCAGTGAGTTGGCAGAATCGTTAGCATGTTGGGCAAAATGCTTTGTGGCATTTCATTCATCTTTACGTTCTGAGTTCAAATTCCTCCAAGGTCAACTTCATCTTTCATCCTTTTGGAGTTAATAAAATAAGTACCAGTTGAGCACTGAGGTTGATGTAATCAACTGACCCCCTCCCCTGAACTTACTGGACTTGTATCAAAATTTGAAATCAATATTCAGTTTGTTGAGTGATGCACACATGATTGTCTTCTCAATAGAGAACAAAGTATATATCATTTAAGTCAGGATATTTTAAAACTCATCACTTTTTTATTGTATTTCTTTAAAAATAGTCTTCAGAATTTATGTTCAGAGCAAAGCGCTTAATAAAAAATGAATTCTTTTAACTGGTAAAACATTTTCTTCAAAAATTCTCCTGTTTACTTCATATGAAGATTTACTTGTAAAATTTTGTTCTGATGAGTTGGACATTGATTGATACAGTCTCTAATGTCAGCATACTTATAAAATATTATGATATATTATTACTATCATAGAAACAAGTAATATCATTGTGGTTTAGGTTTTTTATTACATGTCACTTAGCTTGGCCATGCCATTCCAAATATGACCATGAATTTGGGGCCAGGGGAAAATTGGTAATGTTTATTTTTGTGAGTAATGTATATCCCCCTCCCCCAAAAGTACATATTATACATGAATAGACATGGTATTTTAAGAAGAAAATTGAGAGAATATTCAAGAAAATGTGATATCTTGAACTAATACAATTTTTACATCATTCATCTAATGCCAGCATGTAAAAACTAACACTAAACTGATAATTTTGTAAAAGCAGAACAGCTATAGCTTTTTTTTCTTTTTTTTTTTTAAGTTTCTTTATCATTTGATTGTTATCAGTTCATTTTGGTTATATTTGCCACATCTGTTTACTGGAAAGCTTTTCAAAGAAAAATATTTTACTTTTTTAAACTTTGAACTGATAAATTTTATTGCAAAACATTACCTGTTCAAGTTTATATAACTCTTTGAAACTATGTAATCTTAGTTGTTAGGGTGTTTGAAATTTTTGCTGACTGCTATTTGGAAACTACTTTGTGGGGCTGTTTTATTTCTGTTTCTGATTTAGAGAGTATTAAGTCCACCCTTGATAGCATAGTCACTTGAGCAATTTCGTAATGGCCTTATGTTTTCTCTCTGCACCTGAGATTGGCATTGGTATAATATCTCTCCCCTGATCATATTTGTAATGAAAAATATACTACCAGAACAGTTCAGTTAATTAATCAAGAATATAAATCATCATCATCATCATCATCATCATTTAATGTCTGTCTTTTTCATGCTGGTATGGGTTGCATGGTTTAACATGACTGACAAACCAAATGACTATACCAGGCTCCAATGTCTGCTTTGGTATGGTTTTTATGGCTGGATGCCCTTCCTAATGCCAACTATTTTACAACATGGAGTGGGCTCTTTTTTTTTTACATGGTACTGGCACCAGTGAGGTCATCAAGGAGCTCACAAGATATGACCATCTGAACTGAGTGGGCTTGTAGTATTGAGGAAGGTGGTTTAATGCCAGGTGATGAGAGGTTAAAGAGTGATAGAGGGACTGGAACAAGTGTCTTGCTCTAGAGGCAACACATGGCTATGCCAGCTGGAAAAAGAGAGAAGATGGTGGTAATGAAGTGTCAAGGTGTTTACTTTCAAATCACAGGAAAGTAGATATGAGAGAAATGGAACAGAGGATTGGACTTGGTGAGTTTGCATGAATATGAAAGCAGAGTGGGCAGATAGACAGAGATGGGGATAGAAGTGAATGCAGTGAATGGTGAACACAAGTGGAAAAATGGTCATTAATGAATATCAGTATCAAAGGCAGGAGAGTGGAGGAACTTGGAGTGGGTCATCTACTCTGCTTCTTTCTTTTTATGTATATATATATATATAGATAAACTGGTATTTGGAAGACAGCATAATAAATGTTTCCTGACTAAAACTTCTTGGTATCATTCATGTAAAAAAGATTTTGAACAATTTAAATATAAACCCTTTAATATGGGTGAATTCACTTCACTTAGTATTGAAAGAGTTAAGAGCTGTTTTGCAGTTGTGTGAATGACTGACATAACTCTAAAATTGTAGCGTTTATTCTGTATATTACCATGTGAATGATTAGTTTTATAATATCTTTTTTTTTTTCTTTTTAGTGTACAAATATATTTATATTTCACTTCTTTAGATTTCTTCTTCAGTTTAACATGTTAAAATCTATTTACTTAAACTATTTTTTGAAGAGTATAACTAAAATATGTTTTAGCCTTATTTCATGAAACTATGCGGTTGACCTTTCTGAGGTCAGCATGTTATCCTTCATGCATTTGACCTTTCTATTGCCATTTTCATAAAGTTTTTCCTTGGAAGTAATGACATTTACAATAGTCAGTTACCAGCAGACATTTCTGGCAGTAGCAGTATCTTTGTGATCCAGCCAACTGTCCTAAGCATCATTAGGGGAGAAGTAGTCATGGTATGGAGAAATGGAATGATAAACTAATAAACAGAAATAAAGTAAAAAAAAATCTGATGCTTTGTTTCCATAGAAAATCCACATTATAAAGGCACTTTATAAATTATTTTCTTCAATCTTAACTATATTTGATACTTGCTACATGATTAGTTTTATTAATGATTTCATTAACTTCATATTTAAACAAAGATAAAAGGTTCAATTTGAATGTGTGGTTAAGAAGTTCACTTTGCAACCACATAGTTTCGGGTTCAGTCTTGCTCTGTGGTAACTTGGCCAAATGTCTTCTACTATAGCCCCCCAGCCAACCAACATCTTGTGAGTGAATTTGGTAGATGGAATCTATGTAGGAGCTCATTGTATATATGTGTGTGTGTATGCTTATGTTTGTCCCCTGCCACTGCTTGACAATTGGTGTTGGTTTGGTAAAAGAAACTGATAGAATAAGTAGCAAACTTAAAAAGAAATAAGTGCTGGAATTGATTTATTTGACTAAACCCTTCAAGATGGTGTCCTACCAATGGCTGCAGTCTAATGACTGAAACAAGTAAAAGATAAGTTTATTGCTTGAGATTTATTTACATTGTAATTTGATTTCACTCTTTAAATGATGATCTGCAATGGATTCTTGAGCAAATTTGGGCATTTTTGCTTCATAAAGTTGAGATGAAAAGGTGCATAATTGGATAAAATGAAGAACAGCTTCAAGCTATTTTAATGATAGACTTGTGGTTGTGAGGGAATTCTTTGAACAATTGGTAATTCATAACTAATATTTAACAACTGAGCCTAGACTAAGTGCTGAAATATCTAAAAGAATTTATGACTGCAGTAAATGATAGATTTTGATTATTGTGCAATTTCAAATTATTAAATAATTTTCTTAATGTCTGTTTTTCGCACTTTGGCATTAGACACACATTTCTCTTCCATTTTCTTTTTACTAGTGCTTATTCTGAAGTTAGCATTCATTATTTTTTTTTTCACATTTCTTTTTACTTTTTCTTTCTATTCTTGTTATGTAACTCTTATCTTTCATTTAGTATCTCCCTAATCTTCTCTGTTGCAAAAATTTTATGCTTTTGCTATTTTATATCTTATCCCCTTTGATCCTTAGTCTATCTTTTAGTTTCATATTTCATATCAAGTATATCAAATTTCTCTCAGTTTTGTTTTAGTTTTCATAAATATTTATTTGCTTCACAGCCATACAAATGATATATTTCCGACATCAGCATCACAACTGTTTTCCTTTTGAAAACTTGTCAGCCTAGACACACCTCTTCTAGCTAGAAAACTTATTCATACTCTACTCAGTGACTTCTCATAATCTATTAGTTTGTTGGTGGAGAGAATAGTTAAGTTGATTTTACAGATTTTTTTTTTGACAACCTTTTAAGAATTAAAGTGTGATTTATTGGAAAATGGTTGAGAGAGTTGATTAATGCAGATTTCTGAGTTTTCAGTTTATAGGCATTTTAAGATTTCTGTTTTAGCTAATTCTTCATTTGTTCCCCTCCCCCACAAAATCATCATGCTGCCATGGGTTGGAGAGGTTATTACTGTCTAAGTTGATTTTTATTTAGAGTTACTTGACAGTCTGTGTAGCTCAGAGGTCAGGGTGTTTCTTCAGGTCAAGCTGCTACTTCTCTGCATTGAGGGGTCATGTGTCTGGTACTAGGGATATGTGATTAGAATGTCAAGGAAAGGGTTGCAAGATGGATTCTTCCAACTGAGATTTCTACTTCTGTGACTCTCCCAGGAGTAGCAGGCAGAGAAAATGGATGGATGGTTACTGCCCTCCTATATGATTCAAAGGACCACATCTCATATAGTCCATTTTAGACGTGGTTTCTACAACTGGATATTCTTCCTAATACCAACCACTTTATGGAGTATACTGCATATGTTTCATATGGCACCAACACTAGAGAGGTTTTCATGTGGTACTTCATTGGGGGAAATTACAGATTCTTTATATCTTTTCTTATTTATTTATTTATTTATTTATGTTTTGTTTTTGTTTGTTTTTGATTATACACAACAAACTTTGGCAACAGGAAGAATAGTTTGTTAGCCAGTGTTTTGTATGGCTGACTGTAAATTGGTGGCAGAGAATGGAGTCAAAAGCTTTACTGATACATGTAGTAGTTACAGTAGTGCAAGTAGGGATTTTGTTGCTGCTGAAACCATCATTATTCCTTGTGTCAAGGTTGTTGAATGTAGTGCTTTGAAATCATGTGAGTTGGGAAAAGAATGTGTAGGTTGGTTATATTGAAGATGAGCCTTGAATTTATGAGGGAGTGTCTTTGAAGGTGGTGTGTCTTTGTTGCTGCTACTTTGGTTTAATTTTTGTTAGAGTTTATAATTAATGACAAGTAAAAATAGTTGTATATACTGGCGGTTGTCTGTTGGTCATTATGATCCTATCTGTGGCTGAGGCTTTAGATCAAAGATTGGATTCCAAAGTCATTTAAGAAGTTGTTCTTCAACTTCTTCCACTGGTGCTCTTCCATGGTCTGCTATATTTATAGGTGCCACCATATCCATCCTTAATTTAAGACAGCACAGTGTGATTTGTGGGAAATTCATCTGTATTTTGCAGGTCATGTACTTGCACAGAGACCTTCCTTCATTGACTCAAAGTAAACTTTGGTGTTATTGTGCTGTCAAAAACTGTTATGAATTGTGTTTTAACCACAACAATCCTATTGCTTGTATTTCAGTTTTTGTTTAAGAGTATGATTTATGAGAGTATGATTTCCTGCTATTTTCAGGAAATTGAGTGACAACTAAATTGTGTGTGTGTTTATGAAACCCTGACATGTATGAGTGTAAATGTGTATGGTGTATAGAAGTTTGTGACTGCTGCAATACATCTGTTATGTTATTGGCATAAATATATATATTGTACAATAATCTAAAACATGTAAAAGAAAGATATAAATTGTATAAAAATACAACAAACCAATTATTTCAATTGCTTTTTAATTCTGAATTAGTTTTTTTGCTTTACCAATTATTTACTGTATTTCATTAGGTGTGTGTGTATATGTATATACAAATATATATATAATTATAATTTTCTTTCGAAAAACATAGACACCGTAGAAGTGCTCAAGTCTAGCATCTGTGGTAAGTAGCTTGCTTACCAACCACATAGTTCCGGGTTCAGTTCCACTGCGTGGCACCTTGGGCAGGTGTCTTCTACTATAGCCTCGGGCCGACCAAAGCCTTGTGAGTGGATTTGGTAGACAGAAACTGAAAGAAGCCCGTTGCATATATATATGTGTGTGTGTGTGTGTGTGTGTGTGTGTGT